>NW_005054315.1:1778606-1780293 GCF_000277835.1 Geospiza fortis
ATTGGACTGCTTGGATTTACACATCGCCATTTGAATCACCTTCTCAACCCACTGGCCATGCTGCTTTGAGTGCAGCCCAGGACACAACTGGCTTTCTGGGCTCTGAGAGCACATTTTTGGTTCATTGCCAGATTTTCCTCTATGTGAACCCCCAAGTTCTGCTTTCACAAGGCTGTTTTCAATGACTTCTCCCAGTCTGTGCTCATGTCTGTGATTGCCCAAACCCAAGTGCAGAGCCTTGCATTAAATATTTAACATCTCTGTTTTCCAGACAATGGACTTTCCCAGCAAACCACTCTGGAGTAGACACAAGGAAAGCAGCACCATGAGACCTGCACCTCCAGCACCTTCTCTTCTTCCTGTCTTCTCCTCTTTTATCCTTAGAATTCTCTTTTTTTCTCTCATCCCATAGCTTACTGAACTCCTACCTTCCAACCTGGCTTTATGCTTTTCTCCTTTTCCTGGAAACATGGCTTACCTTATTCCCACTAGCCCCTGTATCCCCAAAGCCCTGGTCCTTTTCAAACTCATCCCCCCACAACACCCTCCTGGAATTTGGATCAGTGACATGGCTGGGGACAAGCAAGAGCCCTCACTTCCCCATCATGCATCTATACCCTGCAGGCAGAGGACTGTGCAGGCTACATCTGACAGATCAAGAGTGTAAGGTCAGAGGGGAAAAGCACGGGGGAAGAGGCATGGAAGGTGGGTCACATGGCTAGCACACCACAGAACAGCTGACTGGTGTTGCAAAAGCTACACATGCATCAGCACCTAATAATTTTGGTACTACTCGATACCACATGTGTTTAGGATTGCAGCAAGCTGCCTAAAAGTGATATAAATAGGGTATGGGAGGAGAATTGTTACTCTTGCTTGGAATTTTTCCTGTATTCTAACTGGTTGTTATCTTCCTTGTAATGAGCAAATAGAGTTGTTACTGTACAACATAAGGCTGACTCTTAACTGACAAGTAGGCACACTAAATCTGCTTCCTGTCCCCTCAGGCAGTGGTCCCTAATTCTTGGCTCAGAGATGACATGCTGAACACCAGATTCCTCAGTGTTACTTGCTGACATCAGGGAAAGTGGAGCACAGCATCAGACATCACTTTTGGTGTGCTACTTCTTCAGCACATGGGCTCAGGCTTGCAGAAATCGGGGCTCTCTGCTTGTGATTAGACATTGGGCAAAAGACGTCAGGAGGAGAAAAAAACAGAAGATGGAAAAGGAGTTGGGTGATCACAATAATCTTGTCTTGTGCCTGAAAGCTCCCTCAAATGAAAACACAGGCCCTCAAATAAGAAAACTGAGCAATTCTTTACTTTCAGTGCCCTCAGGTTCTTTACTTTCTTCTTCAGGTTCATGAGAAGACAGACACCATCTCTGCACTCATTATGGGCTCCTCGTGCCATACTGTATTCATGAAGGTAACTGGGAAAGCTGGACATTTGTTTGACACAAAAAGCAAAAAAACTCACACAACAAATTGAAAAAAAGTCTGGAAGCATAATAAAGTAATCGAAATCAAACAGACTGTTCACCTGGCTTTGGATGATTATTTTCATCAATAAAAAGAATTATCTCAAACAATCTGAAGTTCAGACTGGCCTCACACATCTATTTATATTTTAAGTTTGATCAGAAAATAAAATTATCCATTCAATAGCAGTTAGGTTGCAATGCAC
>NW_005054315.1:1780334-1780579 GCF_000277835.1 Geospiza fortis
AAGTATAATAATGATGATGGAAAGTGGCTACCTGTGCTTCTGGAATAAAGGGCAGCAGCATTAACAGCTATTCAGCAGAAATGAAGGGCTGTCCAGGCAAAGAAGACAGATACACAAGTTAGTCTCACAGATAAAGTAATTCTGGTGAGCCAATCTTGAAGTGAAACATGCATTTATGGACATTATTGCAAACATATGTGTGCCTGACACTCCAGATTTGGATTATGAATTTTAGACACAGATGA
>NW_005054315.1:1780603-1815667 GCF_000277835.1 Geospiza fortis
AAGGCATGGTTGGATCTACTCCACATTCAGAAACACTCTCCAGGCAGGGCTAACACTCTCATACAGGTCTCCTACCCAGAAGAGGAGGAGAAATACCTTTTCTGGGCTCCTCCAACTACCTCTGCTGGGTCATTGGCTCTGTCCTTAAGTGTAATGGGCTACCTCAGGTTCACCTTAGCGCACTAACAATGTGCTCCCTTTCCCACTGAGTAACTTTTTAATACCCTGCAATCTCCATGCGTCTCTTACTTGTGCTGTGATCCGAGTACCTGCAAGAGCACAGCTTGCCTTGCAAGTTGCCAAGGCTAGCCTGGAAACTCTTCCCTCCTTTTCTCTGCTCCTGTATCCTTTTCTGGGTACGTAAATGTCAGCAGTTGTAACCCACTGTAGGGAGGCATCTGGCAGTGATGGCTGCCACAAGGGAGGAGGCTCTTCCTGAAGATGCTCTGCCAGCAGCGTTATGCAGACTCCTCTTCTCAATTCACATTTCTTGGCACCTACACCCCGTCTGACTGACTTTTAAATGGGCAAAGAGTCAATCCAACAGATGGGCTAAATGGCAGGCAACCAAGATGCTATGAATGTACATTGTCTGGGTGTGGGGAGTCAAATTGCCAGTCAGGGATATCCAAGTTAATGCCCATCACACAGCTATGTGACGACAGCACAGAGATATGCCCCCAATAGCCAAGTTTAAAATGTCTTCTGTAACAGCAGCATTCAAAGACAGAAAAAATACAATAAATGGGTGTCACAGCTGACCACACTTAGGAGGAATCCAGGAAGGAATTGTGATGGAGAGGCAAGTCCAGAGAGGAACGACTTTCACAAAGTCACCGTTGCCATCCTCTGCCATGATACCTTCTGGCATCATACGAGAAGATTTTATATAGCACAAGACAAGCAGCAGAGAAATTTTTTTCTTTTGTTTCATGAATTCTTTAAAATTAGTACAAAATTCTAATGCATTACATGTTTTTGCTAAATGGCCCAATAAGATTTTTATGGTATGTGGTGGCCTCTGTATGCATGGTATGAGCAGACCAGCCTAACAAGTCTAGTTACCAAGGAAACAGGTTTTTAAACTTGAAACATAGGTATTCATGATGACAGAGATCTTACAGTTTTTTGGAACATGTCTCTCTTTTGAGGAGAGAATGTGGAAGCTGGCTTTCAAAATCCTCCTTGCTGTGGTCATGAGGCCAGTGGAAAATGTTGCATTGCTGACCCTGACTCACTGGTCTAGCAGAATTGGAAACAGAATATGGAACAAAAGATCATTACACATCATCACTTAATGCTTTACCTTAAAAAAAAAGCAAATGGGGGTGTTAATTAGACAAGGACTTCCTTTCTCGGAGGGAGCCAATCAATCACATTTTTTTCCATCCTGAAAGGAGGAGATTTATTTTTTTTTAACATAAATCTTTTAAGCCTCAGCGCTATGTCTTTATAGGAAGAGGAAATTGATCTCAACTATTCAGAGTGGCACTGAACAGAAAGTGTCTTTCTTTCAGAATGTATTCATTAGTTCCTTCTCTCAATCTGACCTTGAATTCATTTGATTAAATGATTAAAATAATTTCATCCCAAAATGACAGTTTGTAGGACAAACTTAATTAAGCTCCAGGACAGAGCAATGGAAAAGCTCATGCTATGATTCTTGCTTTGTATGAACTCCTATGCTTAAATAATCACATGAGGATCATTGTGAACCCCTGCAATATGTTGGACATCTGGCCTTCCTGCTTCCCTTCTACCTGGCAGGCTCTCAGAGCCCAGGCAACCACAGGTTACTGCTCCCTACCTGTCTCACTGCCCCAGGCACCTCTCCCTCCCCTAAAAGCAGAGTGAAGGGAGCAGAGTGCACTGTGAGCAGTCACTCTTTAGCATCTTCTCATTTCACAGCCCATCAAGAATACACAAAGTGACCACAGAAACCTTGAAAAATCATTTGATGCATGCAACAAGAGGGGAAGGGACTCTGCTAATTTCATTGTTGTCTTATCATTTAAAAATGCAAAAGAAAAAAAAGCTACACACTCTGTAGAATACACACTGTGCAGTGAAAGTTGTGAAATTACTGCTTTCTCACCACTTTGTTTGATGTGCTTGTCTACACTATCAAAAAAAACTGAATCTGATCACCCCTTTTGGCAGTAGTGCAATATTAATGCAGATCAATATCTTGAGCATTGCTTCTTTAAATTTGTCAGGTTATCTTATCCTGGCAGTTTAGAACTATGGGGCTTCATTTGCCAACATTCAGATTGCATCTAGTCCTTTTGCAGGGCCACTGGTGCTGGCAATCCTGGATATATCACATAAACACACCCCTTCCACAAGGCTTGAGAGAAAACTACAGCAGGCTGAGTATGATGCTCAGTTCTAACTAAGGAATTGTATTGACTTCAGTGGGACTGTGTAAAAATAACTGCTAGCCAAACTTGGTTCAGAAACCCAAAAAATTAAATTTAAAAAAAAAAAAACAGAAAACCCCCTTTAACCACAAATGGTTCATTTTGCAAACAATTACTTAGCTCACCAATATATTAATTATAAAAACAAACCTCCCATACTCCCCAGCCAACAGAAAATATAAACAGTACCAGAAAAGCAAAATTGTCTATGCAGGGTAAACGACACACAAATAAATTTGAACAGGAAAAACACATTAATGAATCTGCTTTTAAGAGGTAAACAAAACTCTGGCTTCTCGCCAAGGAGGCAGACATGGAAATCGGTGGGGGATGCCTGCGAGCAGCAGAGCAGCTGACAAAGGCTCTGTCAGTGGGGCAGACACAATGCGAGCGGTGCTCCTGCCGCACACACAGCGAGGGGTGGCAGGGGGGGCTGCCCGGGCCACCTCCCTTTGAGGAAGGTGCTAAAATACCCGGAGGGTCCCACTCCGGCCTGAGTTTGATGTTTTGAGACATTCCCAGGCGGTGTATGTTGGAGCGGGAGCAGCTTGAGCAGAGCAGGCAGGTGATGCATCCATCCCACAGCTCACCCTAAGGGGAAGCTCCATGCAGTATTACACTGCTTCAACACCCAGCACCATGGAGGTTTCCTGTTTAATGATGCACACAGCTCCCTACTTAGCTGGAGAGGTTATCTCTTCCCTTGTAAGGCCCCTGAAAAACCTGAAATGCTAAAGGAGATACAAAAAGTCCCACTTTTCTTTTGCTCAAGTCAGACACCTTCCAAAGCCTCCTTGCAGATTAATGTAGTGAGGCAGGGGTTCAAAAAGAGCTTTGCAGAGCTCTTGCCTTTGCTACATCTCAGTCCCACCAATCAATGTGATGATTTACAAACACGCAAAGAGAGGGGCACAGCCGGTGGTTCAGGCTCTGAGGCAGGAAGATGAAGTCTGGTGGCTGACAAAAGTTGCAGGGTCATTTGAATTACTGCTCAGGGAACATTCAGAGATATCACCCTGTAGATCTTCTGTGCTTGAGGACAAGTAAAATAGTCACCCACTCATTAGCAAAACAGGACAACCAACCAACCACCAACCAACCAACCACCAACCAACCAACATCCTCCAAATACACCGACATCTGACAAACTCTATTTGAACACACACAAAGCATGACATTTCTCGAACAGTTACAAGTATAATTAGGCCTTTTTCAAGAGTATCTGTTGATATTCTTGTGCTGCTGCTGCATAAGAGGAGAACCAGAGCATTTTTCTGAACAGTGTGGGAGAGCTTCACACACAGAGTGATGATGCTCCTCAAACTGAGATGGTGTATTGCTGCTTTATATATCATATTGAGGACAATCACAGTGTAGAACAAGAGAATTTCTGGAAGGCATAATTTGTCACAGGACAGGAAGTTCAATGGCTGGAAGTCCAAGCATAAATGAGGTTCTTCTGTCCATGGTCCCTGGATGTTTCCCCTAATCTTCATGCCTGTAAATGAAGGGCAAAGATCATGGAAATAACCTGGCAATGGTGTACTCCAGGTACATCACATAAGTGTGATTCTCCAAAAACAAAAAAGCAAGTTTTCAAAATGAAAATTATGCTGCCTTGAATTTATTTTTGTGGTGCCTCTTCTCTGGTTTTGAAGGCAATGGACTACAGCTGCCAAATTAGACATTTCCTTTGGTTTTTATTCCATTAGAACAGAAAAATCCTGCGGACTGTTACCATCTGAGATATACAGGCATAGTCAGTAAAAAAATTAAATGTTTATACAGTGAAAGTCTTTCCTGTGAAACAGTAAAACCATTATTTGATTAAAATAATACAGAACCCAGCACTGGGATATTAAACATGATGCATCACAGGTAAAGAAGGAAAACATTACTCCTCTTCTGTCAAGTCTGTTACTAAGAAAAGACTCTACTCAAAGTAGAAACACTTTAATATTTGTTCTTAGATAAATAAGATTAAAATTTAACCTTTACTCTTATGAAACCTTTAGAGAAACATTCATTTATCTACAGCTGAAATAAATACTGGATTGCTTTATTGATTCATTGGCTAAAGGCATAGACTAGTCGTGAAAATTACACTCTGCTTCCATTGACACATTGTACCAGAATTTAAAAAAAAATGTCACTTAAAAGCAGTTTAGCCTTGAGAAAATGGGCAGTCATGGTGAGGTTTGGCCTTCTAGGAAAGAAAATATCCTTCATGTATCCCACTTAAGAACTAAGATATTTACATGGAACAGCTTGATAGACATGATAAATAACTGACTATAATTACATTTTCTGAAGTACTGCTCAAAGGCAATCTTATATCACAATGCAGAACAGCCTTTAGAGGACATAAGGTTTAAAAAAAAGTATCAGAAATACATAAACAACCTCCCAAAATACTCTGAATGAGAGCTGCAGCTGCAGTAAATCACCATGAATGCAGTGGTGGCATATTCCTAATCAGTGGCCACTGGGACCAGGGCTCCAGAGTTTATCTTTGTGCAACAGCTTGTGATATTTAAACTACAAATTGGCAGCAGTATAAGGGCAGCTGGTGGTCACGTTGTAGCTGACCAGTGTGAACTTACTCCCCAGTGTCTGTGTCGTCACAACACCAAGTGTGAGATTAATTTAAGGCAATCACTGCTCCATAGGGAAGGGGTAAATACCTCATAGTTACCTCTGGACTGGATTAAACAAAATAATAGATATGGAAACATTGTTGCCTTGTAGTCCTTATTTCTCCTTTATCTAGGTAGCTTAAGTCTATATTCATGTACATGAACCATGACACCTTCACCTATGTTTAACACACAGCTCAAGTAAAGGCATAGCACATCCCCTGTCCCTGCCCTTTCTTGTCCTTTTGCAGGATGGTCCTCTCTCTTCAACATCTGCATCTAAATCAGCTAAATTGTCAGTAAAGGGCCAATGATGTAGTACAGAAAGTATTTTTTCCCCCAGGAGTAACTGCTCTGTCAAATACAGTTGTAATATATTGTTGCATCAGATAATTAGACTATGCCTCGGAGACCTTATAGGGGGTACCACAACACCTTTTCACAGTCATTTATTGTACTTGTTCAAAAAGCCATTATGCCTTGGTGAAAGGAATCTTTTAGAAGTAATTAGGAGCATAAGAGCATATATTAACTCTACACTTTTAAGGTCAGACTTTTACACATAATAATCTAGTGGAGACGTAGTTAGTTCATCCCTTATAAGTTTCATCAATTGATCTTATATTTTGCATTACACACACACTTTAGTTCACTTTCTGTGGGGAGAAATCTAAGTCATATTACAAGGTCTGGACCCCTTGGCTTGAGCAAAATTTCCACATTGAAGTTTGTCTGAGGTAGAACAGGAGGCCTGGATGTTCAGCTCTGCAACACAGCTTATTCACACCGATGAATGAATTGTCCTGTACACCCACATTTTCAGAGAGGATCATTATTTAATGAGAAGGAAAGCTACTTTAATGAGCAGTAGCAGAAGTTTTAAAGGTTGAGGCAGAATAATATAGTAGTGCTTAACTGCTGTCAAATGTGGGAGTTAAATTGAACTGGTCCATCTGCAGAAAGCATGTTTCCAACTAAGGAAATCCCGTTCCTTTATCTAGTCCCTCCTCAAATTCATATTAATGGATGTTTCAAGGTGTGTCTAATTCCACCTTTTGCCTCCTCCATTTGAGACATGTAAACATAGCCTGATGTTTACATCCTCTTCTTACGTAAGAGCTCGTATTTTAGCCCTAGTGCTCCTCACCTTCTAGAGGCACCTTCTACATCCACTTCAGCACTTACTGATGCAGTTTTACAATTGTATTTATTACTCACTTTTAACAAAGGGGGAAAGAGAACACAAAAAAACACGAGGAGGCCCCGTGAAGAAATACTGAAGATCACGTGGCTTTTTCAAAAACCTTTGGCAGCCATTTATTCCACACAAGACACTATGTTGCCTAATAAAACGAAAAAAAATGAGGCCATAGCTCATGTGAAGCAATGTTATGTGCCACATTCATCCCACAGGCCATGGTTTCCCCATCCCTACACTAAACATTATAAAGCATATATTTAATCTGATAAATAGATAGGATACATTACAATGATAAATTAAAAAAAAATTGAATAAAAAGCCCAACTGGCATCTATCTTTTCAAAAATGAATGATGATATTTTCTATCCCTATTACTTTTTTATTTCTGCAAGACCTGGCTGAAGCTGAAGTTTCTCAAGGTAGAAAAGCCATCTGGGAAAGACTGAAGCTGTAGTAATATACTAAAAGATTTGGTCGGTGGTTTGCCTCCCACCGAGAATTAAGGCTTGAACTTCCAGCCAAATTTGTTCCCTTTATGATGTTCAGCAATGGCTCTCCCAAAAGCAGACCCCAGAACACTCACAGATTACTTTAGAATGAGTGCAGCAACCCTTTGGTATTCCCATGGTGTTCAAGAATGGAAAGCAAGTTGGGATGACACCTGGACATGTATCAACCCTTGTCTGAACATGTACCACAAAGAGTAAACGCAGGTTCTCAAGGAGGCTAGAAGCCATGGACCCCTTATCCTGGAGAAGTACAGTCACTAGAAAATGACTGAAAAGCAGCACCTCTAAGTCAGTGCAAATGTCGCTCTGTTTCAAAGCATTCTACATCACATTAAACTGAGGGAAACAAATATCCAAAGGTTTATTTTCTGCTTATCAGAAATTGTACCTTCCAGAGAATCTGATACTGGATTTCCAGATGTCTTATCAAAGATATTGTTCTTCTATAGTACTGTAAGGTTCCACTCCCATACCCTGTTGACAGCATAAAAATGAGGAAGTACTTTTGGATAGCTGTATTTCTCCAGAGCAATTTCAAAGACTGAAACAATTGCTTTTTCTTGCCAAGGATGTAGGCACCATGAAACTCAGTGTGTCCCATTTTCTCTCCCCTAGAAAAGCCTACAGACAAGAAGGTCAGGACAGACAAGAGAAGGAACGGAACATTCTCTCTTGTGGAGCATTTACATTTATTTCTGCACTTTGTGGCTTTTATAGATACTCCAGCAGCCACAGGATGATCCTACTGCTGCAAGAAAGAGAACTGCTCTTTTCCATTCAAGCCACTTTCAGAGGAAGGAACTCACCACAGTGAGCCAGGTTTTGCCCTTTAAAGGCCAAGGTGTACAAGCATGGTCCTTGAACCATCCCCAAAACATCAGGCAACCATGAAAGTACCAGGCCTTTAGTGGCAGATGTGGCCAGAAGAATATAACATACATACATAACAGAATATAGCATACACATCCCAAGGCAGGACTTCACCTCAAATGAGTTTAAACATGAAAGAAAGTGAAATCTTGTCCCCTCCTTGCACCAGCAGGCTTTGCATCTATCAAAGATATGTCACTCAGACACTCTTGAGCGTAAGCAAAGGAGTTCTCACCAAGACTGCTGCAAAACAGACATCAAGCTTTTTATGAAGCTACTGTTGGTGTCCCCTGCCCCTCATTGCCACATTCCCTGTCAGGAGCCTGACCCACACCCATCACTTTCCTGGGTGCAAGGAACACAGAAAAAGGGTGTCCTGTCAGGTGTAAGAGACATTCCTACTGACCAAGTCAGGTTGCAGTGACCCCGTGGTGTCTCAGACTGCAGCCCAGGTTCCCTACACACAAACCAGCAGAAGGAGATAACTCCAAACAGCATCAGGTTCCCACTCTCCTTGTACCAGCAGAAGTGACTACATAGCTTCTATAGGGCAAGCCTGTTCTCACTACATAGGCTGCCAGAAGGACTCCCACCATCTTCCACTCACTTTTAAAACTGGAATTAAAAATTGAGATGATTTCTGCTCCTAGTTATTTCCTCAAATACACAAACTTCACTTTTATAAAACCGATTGTTTTATACTTAAACAAGATTTAAAATTATTTCATGATGTTTCAGGAATTAAAAGCAAAGCAAGTATGTGTAGTGCAGTAAGATTTATTTACAGAAAGCATGTTTCCATTCAAAAGAGGGAAAAAACTGATTTTATGTAAACAACCAGAAAAATCCACTTCACCCCTAGAGAAATTAGGCACACAAATACTTTACTCCTTTCATAAATAATGTATTTTATTGCATATGGCTATTAAGGAGAGCATCCATGAACAATACAGACTAAATACAATACACTACTCTAGTTCCATTTATTCTGGTCTCCAGCAGCATCACATTTATCCTTATATACAGCGTGTACATTGGAAGACACAGCAAGATAAGTTAAGTCTCTTGTCATATCACAATAGCAAGAAATATATTTAACATCTTGATATCCAGAAACAATACGTACCCAAAAAGAAAACACTGCTTAATAACTGTTAAGGTTATATAGCAAAAAATATTTTAAATTTAAGGTAAGTCAGGCAAAATGTACAAAGACCCAATATACATTGTGAAGTTTTAGCAAACATAACATTTATACATTTTGGTTCCATTCTGTAAACTAAATTAAGAATGTAAGTATTGCATATGCCTTTGTGAAATATACAGGATAGAGAAGATTTCATTATTTTGTCAAGTTGTTGGGTTTTTTTTAAGTTGCAGTATGCAGTTTAGCCATTTGTTTTAGTGGCATGGTTTCTTAATTGATTCAGAGGGATATTTGAAAATAGAGGCGTTCAAAACACTGAATTCAGCAGGTACCACACTCAGTGCTGGTGGGGGGTGGAGAGGGGTCAGACAGAAAATATCAAAGGTATGCAGGATTTTTTAGTTCCAGACTTGAACAAGCAGCATTTTAGAATGTCTTAGAACCATTTATAGCATTAGTATTAGAGAAAAACTCAATCAGATCAGATATTTAAATTGATTTTAGATCTAACATTGTATTAACCTATGCATTGCTGTGATTTAAGACCCCAAAAATTACACTGAAAAATAAAGTGTGCCATGGAGTAGGGAAGGAATTAGTTTACATTCATCTTTGTCTAGTAATACAATCCTCAGTTCTAAAAATTCAGCATGTAAGCAGGAAGACTGCATTGCCGTTCGTTGTATTTGTAAGACATTGACTCTTGTCTTCCTCAGAAAAAAAAAATCCCAAAAGAAGATAATGCATTGTCAAAAGTGAAGCACAGGTTCCACCAAGCACAATGATTAAAGAAAAAAATATGAAAGAGCCTCACATAACTCATAACTTAGTAATACTTACATGTCTATCAGAGCAGGCACTGGTGGGGTACCCTTAAAATGTACACAAACACTTCAAGCAAAGGAGAAACAAGGTGGCATGACATTCTGCTAGTCTGGTGCGACAGTTGTATGCAACTTTTGTGACAGTTGCTGCCACACCACTCAGATTTTCAGGCCACTGGAAATGTGATGCACAGTTAGCCTTGAAAAGAATTCAGGATAAGTGACTGCAATGGTTCTTCTTCCCTGTAGTAGTGCCTGCAGCTACAATGGTGCTTTCTTGGTAAAAGGCAAATATCAGGACTCTATAGATGGCAAGATAATACTGTGTTAACATTAGCTCTTGAATCTGCCTGATACCCATTATCATCCCTGCATTCCTAGCATGCTTATGTGGATTTTTGGTTACAAGAAATGCAGCTAAGAACAGTTAGCTGACAAAAGTGAGCTTGTAAATAGAAGAAAAGGCTTTTGCAATCTGAAGTACCTACATAAACACCTACATAGAGAGGATTAAACAAGTGTGTCAAAGGTACAGAGATACCCCTAATACAGGTTGATGTTTTTAACTTATGTTACTTCAGTTACACATTTTATACTTTTTAACTACTCTGAATCCTCTGTCCAAGTCTGATTCACAGAGTTTCATCCCATTTTAGACTTTTCAGTGCCCTGTTTAGGTTTTGTCTGAGAAGTAAACCCTGGGGCTAGTGATTCAAAACCCAGCAGCAGCAGCAGCTGTACAAGTTGCAAGTTCAGTAAGGCTGGCGACCGACCGACCGTTCTTGAGAGACAGCACAGAGATAAAGGAGTTCCTGTCAACACCAACTCTGCAAATCCGGCTTTACTTTGAACTGAGGTAGTACTGTCGTAGGCTTGAAATTATGCCAGTAAATACCAGATCTTGCTGCTTCAGCAGGTGTTACAGAATCCCCTAATATGCCAGAGAAGAAATACAGTTTGTCTTTGAAGAAAAAGAAAATGAAGGCATTGGCCATCAGTTAAAGAGGCCGGCAGAAAAGTTCCTATGATTTGAAGAGCATCTCCAACTTCTGTCGAAAGAGCAGCAAAATGATAATACAGATGCCATGGACAGGTAATGAGTTAGGCAGGTTGCCTTCCCTTCCTCCCAGATTTGTTGTACGGTTTAGCCCACAACAGTTATGCAACTGTTAAGACCAACACTAACAACAATAAAAAGTAAACGTTAAGCAGCTTCAGTTCCCAAAAACAGAAACCAAAAAAACAAATAAACAAAAAGGTATATGCCGAGCAGCTTCTTTGAATGTTGTACTCTGTTGTTTGAGGTCATGATGAGAAAACTAATTCCTTCACTCTGAAAAGAAAAAGGAAAGAAAGTCAATCAAAACTGCAAAAATTTCTCCATATATATGATACAGACAGCACAAAAAACACCATAGAGAGATGAGTCAGAATGGGTTTTCAAGTTGAAAAAAAAGTAGATGTTCAATAATTGCTTTCATATTTGTATACCATAAGGGATTGCAAAGGCAATAAAGGGAGTATTCCCCAATCCAACACCCCTTCCCTTTCTTTAAGAACCTTTCAGCTAAGACTCCTTAGGTCAGCAAACTTCAGGACACAGAATGCGTTGGAAAACCTGACACAAATTCCCCCCCACTCAAATTGCGACCATCACAGTTTTTTGCATCAGTGGAAAGGAAAAGGGATTGGAGAAAAATGGTACAAGCTTAACTCTTTATTTTTTTGTCAGCTGGATATTACTAAAAGGTTTCCATATCCAGACATTAAAACAAGTTTGAGAAAAAACAAGTTGCCTTGGCTTTAGGGAAGAAGTCTACTAAAAACATAAGCAAAGTACAGAAAGAACCTTCTTTTAATTTAGTTATTTGATTTACTAAACAACTATTATTCCAGAAGTAAAAAAAATGAATAGGTATGCAAATGAAAGAGGCTTCTCCCAATTCCTGACTACAAAGCTGCTTTGAACAGTCAAGGTGAATTATGTAGAAAACAGAAACTGATTACAATGAGACCCATTCTATTTTAAAGAATGCAGTTGACTCTTGTAAGTGCTTCTTCACTGCAAAGAATTAATGGATAGCATGCCTACCCCATAAAGGAACATTATTATTTATTAACTCACAGTATTAAAGTGATTTGATAACATGTCCATTAAAAATCAAAATTTAATAGTTACAGCAATTTTCTTTGTTGTATGTTGTCCCCAAGTTTACAAGTTACATGAAAATTTTAGTTAGATGATGTATTACATGAGTTTTTCTAAAAACAAGTTATTTGGAACATTTTGGGAACAAACACTGTTACTTAGAAAAGTCTATAGTTTTGACTGTATTGATACAGGAAGTCAGTATTCCGATATATTTTAATTCCTTTGGGACCACAGAACCAAAATAAATTAGATACAAAACATGGATGTCAAAGTAAGCCCAGCACTTATAGTGCAAGTTTCAATCCATGTAAGGCTCTGATAAACCAATACAAAGCCTCTTCCCTCAAGTTTACACAAAAACAAAGCCTGATCTATCTTGGGAAAACACATATGACTTGCTAAATTGCTTTGAATCTCTGACAGCTAAGGTTTACTCAAGGTATTAGTCCTGCTGGAGTCAACTGGAGCCACTATATGATCAAATACTTTGGATATTACTTGGGGTTTTATTTCATGCCACATCTTGAGATGAATTAATAGCTTGGCAAGACCAAAAGGAAAGTGCCTCATTGTCCCCACCCACTGCCAGCTACTTGATGCCATTTTTCTGATCAGAAACTAAGTCAAATCTATCCATTCAATCTTCAGTGAATGAGTTTTCATTGTTTGTTCTCAACGGGTGTTTCAAGAACTGGTTTATGATGCATCTGGGGGGGAGCTCCAAATCTGCCAACACCATCCCAAAGGACTGCATGGGTCAACATGGGGCAAGGATGGACAGCTCTCAGGCGGAAGCAGCAATTCCTCATTTGAGGAAGAAACACTTAACAAATCACTTTGTTCCCATTTTTGTCCAGGGAAGTACCACAGATGCATCATGTAGGCAAACAAGTGAGTGTTCAAAGGTACCTGCTAACTCTGTGTTATTCCTTTCCTCCTCCAAATGGAAACCAACACAGCAACTAAATTTACATTTCCCAAAGTGAGAATGAGAGTGAAATCCAAATAAAATATTTTTACAAAAATTTAAATCCTCATCTTCAGATAGAGAAATTGCTGAATGCAAAGGATACTAACAAGTATGGTCCCAGAAGTATGCCAGTCTAGAGCAGACATGAGGGAAGAGCATTGGCAACAAAGTATATCTGATGCTGTTCTTACAGTACAGCAGGTACTCTCCAGTCAGAATTAAACTGGAGGAGGTGAAGTGCCTGATGCTTCAAAGCACTTCCATACTTAGTTGGCATGGTTTTGTAGGCGGATGATAGGACTGTGGGCACAAGCCTAAGACTTTATGATGCAATATCATCCAATGAGTCTATAATGATGACCTATAACTCAAAAAAACACCCCAAACAGTCTTCAATAATAAAAATATTTCCTCCAACTTCAATAAGCTTTGAATCATGTTTTGAATAAGCTTTGAATCAATAAAGGAAAAATAATTACTGTTACCACTTGACCAATGTAATAACAATGCCAGCCTCAAAGGAAGCCTACTTGGAAAAAAAACCTGCAAGTTCCATACCAAATTAAAAAAAAAAACAACTAACCAAACAAAAAAGAAAAATTCAATATCATGTTTATTTTTACCTCAGTGATTACTATCTTTTATTTATTTCAAGCCTCAGGTCAACCTTCCACTCACACAGCAAGTCACAGCAGCACACACTGTCTTTATACAGGAACTCAAAATTCCTACAGCACACAAACATATTCTTTGGCAGCTTCATTCCCCATGGGCATGCACTAATCAAAATACAAAGTCCAGCACTGTGTCAATACAGAGGTTTCCTCTTGGTTTTGAGCTTTATTAAGAAAAGCATCCACGATCACTGCCGAGTTTCCAAAACTACTTAAGTCATTTGATTCTACCAGTGCTTCTCAGAGAATAAATCAGAGAATAAACACACACACAAACTGCTATGAAGCTACCAAATACTCATAGACTTGCTAAATACACTGTGAAGAGAATACAATGGTTAGTCAATTAAAGATCTACTCTGCCTATTAATTTTCAAAGTCAGTAAGCAGCAAAACTAATTTTTTTTTTAATTTCTAAAAATAATTCTCATCTGCTAACAAGCACGCAGGCAGAAACAGTTATTCATGTGGCTTGTGGCAAAACACGTTGCTGGTTATTCATAATCAGTAAATTTATTCCACTGGCAGTGTGACTGCCAGAGCACATCAAGCATTGGGCACAGAACCCCCAGCTCTGCTGCAGGCTTCTGCCCTGACTCCAGGCAAATCACTCAGTGGCTTTATCCCTTTGTTCCTCCTCCCCATGTCATCTGCCAAATCGATTAAGGCTGTGATTCTGCTAACTAACTTTTCGTGGAAGAGCAATCCTATTGATACAACCAAACTGGAGGCTAACAACACGTACATCTGTGGGCATCAGGCCAGGCCATTAGACAGCACAACCCAAGGAACTGAATCCCACTCCCAGAGAGGTCTCTTTGGTACACCAGACACCTGAGAGCATATGTATGACCCTGGGCAAAGCTGCTGGCCACCCAGAAAGGGCCAGGGTAGCCTCCATCAGCAGGTTACACTGCCCTCCCAGCGCTCGAGCTTCCTGCGGCACCAGGCACTGTCTGGCTGGGCTCCCAGCAGGAGATGGGTCAAAGACACCCACACAGGCTGGAGCCTGGAGCCTTGGCAGCCCTGTCCCCATGCCCACAGCAGCCTGTGTCTGCAGGCAAGTGGAGCAGAGGGTGGGAAGGAACAGCACAGGCCTGATGGAAATAAACCCCTGCTGAGCAGGCACTGACAGAAACCAGACGGGGTCTGAACCGTAGCCTCCAAGGGCTTCCTTACTGAGGCATCTCAGGAGCCACACTCATCATAAGGTCACAGACTTGGCCAAGCACCCAAATGCAGATGCAGCCTGACTGCTACCCAGGGTACTACTGGGAAGTGCACAGTGGGAACCAAATCCTGACCTGGCTCCAACTCCCATTAAGCAGTGCAATGAACACTGTACTTAACATCATAGGTAACAGAACAACTCATGTGCTGAGCTAAGGCTCTCCAGAAGTAATTCCAGAGAACCCATGCTCCACTTAGCAGGACTACTCTTACCAAATAAAGCTGAGCACAGACACTTTCAGAGGAACAGGTTTCAATCAGAGCTTAAACATCCATTTTACCAACACTATGCAGCAAAACATGAAGTAGGATGCTCTGAAAGTTTACAAAGCTCACAAATAATATCCATCCAAAGTAAAATGTTTCCACATTTGATGAGAAAAACAAGTTAAACCATGAAATGAAAAATCAACGTTATTTTTATTTTTTAAACAAGTCATGGTTGATCATAATTGGAAACATACTGCACCAAGTAACCAGGCTCTTTTGATATGTTATTCCACTAAGAAACAGTACATGATGTTGTTCAGATATGTCTCTTCCATATGTTTTATGAATTCAAAAAAGCAAGCATCTGGTCAACACAGATTCTTCATGACAAATAATAAAAAAATCACTAAGTTTCTTTAGAGTGGTAAAGTAGAGATTCTGCATCCACAGTAACCTATATTAAAATGAGCTTTAACTCTTGTGTCAAATGGTTAGAATAGTATCACTTTGAACTGCATTAATATAACCATGGGGAAAGATTAGCTTTTAAAGTGGGAAACAAACTGCTAGATTGTCTGGAAAAAGAAGCTGCATGTCAGTACCTGCAAATACCTTTCAGGTTTGTACGCCCAAGCATACTGTCAAGAGGTCAAAATGCTCATCTGCTGTCATGGACAAATCCCCCAGAATCTCTAATGAGCATCAACCTTCAACCAAAGGTACTAAAAACCAGAATTATTTGTATTTGATGCCATATATTTACATGATAAATACTTATTTTACCTATGATCTTGCACTGGAGTTTAAGCAGTTGAGTCTATAGCAGAAGTATAGATGAGAATGTGGGCTATGCTTAGTTGACTTCAGAATTTGATATAATTTGTGTTTCATATAATTTTGTCAAGATTCTTATAGATTTTGTAGTACTAATAACTAAACATTAAAATGTAATTATGCGGAAAATAAAAGGATTAAACTTACAAATGTAATTGTAATGAATTTCTAGTGTTGGTCCAGAAATACATTTTCCATATAAATTATAATAAATACAGGCACTTCTAATTTAAAATTAAGAAACTAGACATGCTCATTTTTCCCAGGATTAATTTAATACAGCTGTGATTATATCTCTTAATTTCAGAGCCACAGCCAATGTCTACTTTTAAACAAGTTTGTATAGATGGGATTTAATCCCATGCTTAGGAATAAAATAAATTAGACAGAAACCCCTCAACATAGTACTATCTGAAATATGTTCAATTATCCTCTCCCTTGCAAATTGCCTATACAACCATTCAAAAGCCTTACATGAAATGAAATAAAATCAAGAGCATTTCTCTGAGTAAACAAAATGGTAGAAAATAACAATGTTCTTCTGCCCTTCCACTGGGAGCTTGTAAGAAGGACAGAAACACACACATAGCAGCAGCAGAGATTTGTCTGTGGCAGTCAGTCAAAGAGCCACTCCACAGTACACACAAAGTTTTTAGCCATCCTGGAATAAGAAGTCATTCTCCTGTTTGATGACCATTATCATACACGTGAAACTGCCTCCCACCTTACAACCATCACCCTCTTTCCATATCAGTGCAGACTGACCACCCAACACCACAAACATGGCCTCAGTGGGGCTGTTGGCTTGAATTCACAGCTCTGTTCACTACACCAAGGAGAAAGCACAACTTCTCCCAGGTGCAGCCTGCCAGCAACGTGGAACTTCAGCAATGCCACTTTGCACACAAAGTGTGGCTGGAAGTTTCTTAAGAGACAGAATTTTTGCAAAACAACGTGCTCACTTTCCAAGTGATGAAGAGCAAGGCTGAAAGGGATCAGCGACTAACACACTGAACTACCTACCAATCCCATCTCTGGAGACACAACAGCAACTGAATCAGCATGCCTGCCCCAAAAGCATACACTAGGCAAAACTCAGCTAAATTCTACCAAACTCTGTGTGGACCTCTGCATTTCAGACCTACTCACCCTATGAGGAGCCAGCCATTCCAACTCTTAAGTTAGAGTCAAGGGAAAGAAACAGTGACTTTTAAGCAACAATTTTTCTGCCCTATTTTATATTGGGCTCTGACAAGTAAGTTCTGAAAGGTCTCAAACTCTGTGAGGTATACAACTTGGTATACCTTTTAGGAACAGACATGATCTCCTTTTACACACCTTTACAATTGCTGGGAAGTTTGCTCAGCTGGGATGTCAAAGGCATATTTGTGCCTGTTCTAATTTGTATCAGTAGTCATTAACAAGGTCAACAAGTTTTGACAAGGAAGAAGAGCTCTTGTGAAGCAGAGCTTGATATTCTCACACAATTGCCAACTGAAATGCCATCAAACTTAGTTGTCCTATTTCCAGCAGGTAACAGTGAGGTGGGAAAAAAGCCAAAACAGTACAATCAGACCTCTGGTTGAGATCCACAAGTGAGAGCTTGACTGCCATTCTAGGTAACACTGGACAAATACCAAAGTTCAAGAACTGCTCCTGAGCCACTAGGCTGAAAACACATGCCTGAAAACACAACATTAGAGTGTTCTCAAAGAGCTTAAAAGTATGCTTTTTCCCCTCTCCCACTTGGGATAAAAAGTAATTTTTTCCACTGGTTAAATTGAAGAAATATTCACATTAAAAATTTAAATATTCATAGGAATCTGGATAAGGACTCATGTAAGTTGTGGGAAGTCATGTTCAGTCTCCCTTTCCATTACAGTGGATATCTAATTATTCCATGAAAACAGCTGCAGTAAGAAAGAACAAGAGCACTCTACCAAACAATATATAGTTAAGACATGCCATAAGGTGGTGAGGTGGAAAAGAGGACTGAGATCTTTTTTCAGCCAGAAAGGTACTGGACACTGGTCAGTCCCAGGTAAAGTGCTCTTGCCTCATAAATATTGTAGAGAGGGGAACAGAAACACTACATCCAGGCACTCTTTCAAAGACTAATCCCTGCCTCCATCACTGCCAAATGGCCTTAGGCATCTAGTATCAAAAGAGGCTTCAGATTTACAAGAGAATCCTAGAGGAAGACATTTATCTTCCAGAGAGCAGCATGTTTTAAAACACAGGGCTCTCCGGCTTTCACAGTCAACCATCCTCCTGTTTTGTAAACTGACCTTCAAACAGCTTCCCAAGGAGACAAACACCCCTGGCAGGACATACATTCACTTAGGCATCTCACCTGCCACCCAAACACACTGGATGGTCACACACTAAATGTTAGCTGGCTACTGCAGCTTTTGGCCTTTCAGGCTAGGAGATATGTCCAGAGAAATGCACCTTCTGCTAGAAGAGACACAGAGGGAGAGAAGTGAGAGAAAAAGAAAGCAGGGAAAATGGAAGAGGACAGCTTTCTCTTCTCGCCACATCCCCACTTAAAACTCTTGAGCAACCTGAAATAGGATAAACATTTTAAAGGATTGTTTCCCACTTTTATCAATACTTTTGTAGAGATCTTTTATGGCCTCACCCTTGTCAATGTGAATCTGTCAGTAACAGAGAAGTGAAAAAAAGATGAACCTAGGCAAGAAGTTTCACCATGTTCCATGATGAAAATACATCACCACTCCCTGAAACCATTTAGTGAAGTGAACAATACAACACAAAAGTGCTGCACTGAAGCAGGTTATACTCTCCCCTAATCCAGTTTCCTCTCTCTGACAGTGAGTCAAAAGCAGCTGCATACAAAATTCAAGATACAGATTTTTCAAATGGAGCTACTACCCAAAGTTCTCTTTACTTTCTAATGATTTACCTACAAGGACAAGCCAGATTGTTAAAGACCATGACCCAAACTCTTCTTAACTTCCTTGGTACTGCAGACTAGCAGCATTTGGCATAGTGCATACTTTCTGAAAGCCAGAATCACAAATTTAGCAGAGTGTCCCAACCCTGTTGATTTCAACACCTTCACATTTTTCAGCCTTAATACTTATAACTCTACAGAAGCCCACTAAGTCTTCTCGAAAGCAGCCACTCTAACACAATCCCCAAGTAGACATTTCACACTATTCCTTCAAGAAACAGTCCCAGTAATCAAACCAAAATGATGTCTCAAAAAATGATACTTGGATTTGTTATTTACAAATGTTTTTCTATTCTCCTTTGCATGAAATGCTTTGCTAAGAAATGACAGAAAAAATTTAAAAATATTTTTATGTTGCATTTTTAAAACAAATATGGGCATCTGTAACTTCTTATTCTGACTTTAATCCAGAGATGAATTAGCATTTCTTTCTGTAGTTGACATGGATTTCATTGCATAAAGAAGTTGGTATTATATTAAGACATGAAAGGAAAATATGCATTTTTGTCATACGGAAATGATAAATATCATCTATATATCACTCCCAGAGGCTAACTAATACTTTGCTGGAAAGCAGAGGCAAAAAGCTTAGTGAGCTGTTTAGAAAAGTAATTTAGGTGGTTAAATCTTCTAAGAACACCAGTTTTGAAACTGGATGCTGGTCAGAAAATAATTTCTGAAAGCAGAAAGCATATAATTATGTCCTCTTTCTTACCCATATTTTACTTTCTTTCTCAAGCAAGAAACACAGATTATACTAAATGAAAGCAATTGTTGCCAGCTCCATTGGATGCACCTTGAATCCTCCCCATCTAATAGTTTACTGCAAAGACAGTGAAGCAAGCCCAGAATGATTTGCTCTGCAAGATCAAGCAGATACTAAAGCTCTGCATTTTTAAGAAAAGCAAGGTGAATGCAAAGCACCAAGTTTACCCACCCTCAGGAACAAGAATATGCCAGACATGCAATCAATCTCAGTTTAGAAAACAGCACTTAGTCCATAATTTTTTTCAGCCATGAGACTGCAGTAGAAAATATCACCTCCCTCAAGAAGAAACAAGCAAAAAAACAAAAAAAACACCCAATCTGTTAAAGTATGAAAAATACTATGCTCTCAGAGTACAGTGTGCTTTCACAGCACTTTTCTCAAAGCTTCAAAAGGATTTCTTTAAAAAGATCCAAAAAATTAGTGTCAATTACTTGCAACATTACTAGTTCCAGTGCAAGATACACTTTTGTCTGTAATTATAAGAGCTCTCAGTAAGTATTTACAGAAACAGAGGTGTACTCTACTGTTTCACCAGGTTTTTCCTCCTCTCTCAAGTGCTCTTACACAGGTGTCCTTTATTTGTTTTATGGCTCCCCATATTTGCTGCCAGCAAATATATTTATAAGCAACCAATTACACTCAATTTTCTAAGAAAGGCTCACTAGTACCAATATAGCATTTTTTAAAAATACATTTTACTTACAGCAATATGTCTGACCACACAACTATACAGCTGACACTCACATCTTTTTGAAATTTTATTATGCTGCCAGGACTGTTTCTATAAAACAGATTAAAACCCATCTTTGTCACTTAAGATGAAACACTTTAGAGATTGGCTCTAGTCCCACGATGCTTAGCAGAGAATTTCCCTAAATTTCAAGGAGGCTTTCCAGCACATCAAGACCTGCATGCATTTTCTCCTACTGCCAACATCCCAGCTCTTTAAAGCTGCTTAGGACATCTCTAGTAGGTGTGATGAACACTCCAGGATATCATATTAAGGAACTATGACTTCCTGTAGGATACAATGCAGTAGCTGAGACTTTATAAAGCTATGATGCTGTTCTAGAACAACAAAGATCACAGGCACTGTCAGGAGAAATGCTTTGCAGAACACCAGTACTTCCCCCAAGGCATCTGCCTGCACCTTTGAAGCCCAAGTTTGGCTGCAAGTGCCAAAGCCATGATACTGCTGCATAAATCACATATTGTGATTGACCAGGAAATATATTGAAAAGTGTTCAGTCAACAGTGCAGAAGCTGCACAGCTAGAGAGAACACAAATCCCTTTTAATTTCACATTTACTGAACAAGTACAATATATCATCAACTAACTAAAGTACAGTCCAGGTCAAGTAAGAATATATAACTATGTTAGCTGATCCACATACAAATATCAGTCTTATTTCAAGTCTTTCTGCTTAAAATAAGACACTCCACAGCAGGGCTGATCTCGCAAGCTGCAGATCTCTGGAAGTTAGATGCTCCATTTATGCCAAGCATATAGGCTCCCTGTATGATCAAGGGAGGTGGTTTTGTGCCCATCTCCAATCTCAAGAGGCTTTGACCAGCCTCTTCAATACTGAAAAGGCACCTGTCTCCTGTCTTCCATAAGTATTCCACTACTTATGGGAGACAGATCCTTCTCTGAAGAGGAGTCTTTTGGTAGGCTCCTAAGGTGCAAATGTGGGCATTACACAGTTATTACTACAGTTCTGCATGAAGTGCAACAGCACTGGCTAGATTAAAAACAACCACCATATACTTAGAAATCTAAATCAGGAACACAGACCCTTAGGACATACAGGAGACATTTGAGTTGCAATCTGCAACACAGAAGACATGAAGCACCTCCACTTGTGACACATACATGAAGGTCCCTTAAGACTCTCATGTCCTGGGGTTAACCTATAGCCTCCCCCTTTTTAATTAGAGCCATGTCCATCAGACCAAAACAGGATCCCAGCACAGCTGAATTTCACAAAACCTATTAAGAAAAACACAGATAAATTGCCTCCTCTGGAATATCCTCCCTCAGCTTGCAAATAATCCCATCCCGTCTGGGCTAAACAATCCGACCAAAACATTTCTACAGCAAACACAAGCTGCTTGTTTACAACAAGGAAAAAAAATCAAGCAACCAAGCAACCTGAGGCAATAATAAAAGATACAGCAATTTTGGGTGTCTTTCCCTTTGATGCCTCCGCCTTTCCAACAATCATCATCAAAAAAACAAAATTCAGATTCAATCTAATTTGAGACAATGGACCACAGATACACTGTGTATAGAGCAGAAATAAGTCTTGGACAAAATCATATAACCATGCCCACAAAAGATATAGGAAATAAACCCAGCATGAACAGGCTTCTCTATATCAAAGCTTTTCAACTTACAGTACAAAATACTCTGTGGACTGTATTAGAGGTCCTTATTTCCAGTAGCTATTTTTAGCTAAAATACCTTGAAAAATTAATTGAAGAAATTAATTATTACTATTCCAGAAAGACTATTATGTGGTTACAAATGGCCAAAAAAATGACCTAAGACAAAGAGGAGAAATGGTTCTGAGCTTGCCTATTAATAGCTCATCACTACTACAAAAAATCTTGGAAACCTCTGTCAAATTAAAAGTACCAAATTCCAGAAGCAGGGAAGTTAAAGAATATTGTCACCATATACACCAAGAAAAACATACCTACTAGGAAAAAAACCCCCATGATTCAATGAAGAAACAGAATTTCAAACTTAAAAGACAGATGGTAAGGCTATTCGTTCCAACCATTACAGTCATAACCACTGTATACTATATTTTCACTTATTTTCAATGCTTTTCCTAAACTAAATCAGAATTTACATGAGTTCCTATTGCTCCTAAATTAATTTAAAATTACTAAATATAAGACAACAGGTTTTTATGTATTAAGCACAAACACAGCTAATTCTTACCTGGAGTAAGAAAACAATGTGTATCTAATGCAAATAATGAGTTAATGTATTTTGAGACATACTAAAATGTTTGACTATGGAATCAAAACTAAGCTCTTACTCAGGTACACACACACATCCCAGCTATACTACTGAATAAGATAAACCACTTCACAGCCCAATAAAACAATGGGTTTACATGGTAAAAAAATTAAATTAAGATTGCAAAAAAATTAACATATGGATTCAATAAAAGACTTCTTTGTCCACTGTTTTGACACCTTCAGCAGAACTTAATAAAACTTTGTCTTCAGAGTAGAATGAAGCATCAGCTACTCAGGTAATCCAAAGAAAACTAATCGGAAAATCCCTCAAGAAGACAGGCAAAAAATGAGTGCCTGATAAAAGGGTTAAGACACCTGGCTAAAGACAGGATACACAAAATTCATTCCAGTAGGGGTGGAGAGTTTAAAGTTGTCTCTTATGCATCACTTCTCAAAATAACTCACAATTTCCTACGAACATGTTCTGAAGTCCCAGCACCTCTTCTTTGTTATTGTTATAAACACTTCATTCTGTTTCTCCTGTGCCTTATTAAGGATACTTGTGAAAGCAGAAAGCATATAATTATGTCCTCTTTCTTACCCATATTTTACTTTCTTTCTCAAGCAAGAAACACAGATTATACTGAATGAATGCAATTGTTGCCAGCTCCACTGGATGCACCTTGAATCCTCCCCATCTAATAGCTTACTGCAAAGAAAGTGATCAGGATACAGCATAAGCTGCACTAATTCAGTGCTATTTCTCAGCAAAGTAGAGTAGAATACTTTAGCAAAGTAAGTGGAATACCAGCCCAAATCTACTTGACACAAAAAACCATGGAAATAACTCCCAGTATGTGTTTTTAAAACAGTAATGCTAAAATGTTGTTACCCTGTAAAAGTGACAACAGCCCATCTATGAGAACACAGAAAATTGAAAACATGAGGAGAAAACAAGTGAGAGAAATAGAAAATACTGCAGCATTTTCTCTTAATGTGAAAACATAGCATCCATGTGGCCAGTATGGCAAGTTAAAGCTTGCCATGTTCATGACTGATGAAGCAGACTCAAGACTTAAGGAGTAATTTCAGACTCAGAAGACTCTCTAAATGACCCCTCACAACAACTCCATCAAACTGCAGCCTGGCATCCCAACACCCCACACAGCTCATCCACAGCACAGTCCGGCTCTCTCTGCATTCCAGCACACCAGTTCCACTGTGCTCACTCAAGCTGCAAGATCATCTAAGCTTTTGTTTCAACTTCCTCACAGTGTCAAGTGCACATGTACTAAAATAAATGTCCATCAATTTACTTCCTGAGGGCTGAATATGACTTCCACTAAAAATCAATAATATTTCACTACTATCAAGTTCTGATTTTTTTTTTTGTAACAGATACACTATCTCATGCTACCCCATCTTACAAACCTTTTGGTTTACTGTCCCTTGAATATTCACACTAACAGCAGGAAGGAGTAGTATGAGGGAAAAGAGGACCTAAACTAGAAATCACTTTCACTGCTGAAATACATCAGAGCAATTGTAGCTGGAAATCATCCTTTGGCTAACATTCAACATCCAATTATTATCAATTTATTTATTTATTTAGAGCTCACACAATTTACCATTTATACGAAAATACACCATTCAAGGTTAAAGTTAAAAGCTCATTTTTACTGAATTTTCATTTGACATTTGAAGATTAAAACAGAACCATATAATAAGCCACCTTTCTGTAGATAGCCAAAAGAAAGCAAGATTATCCTAGCACTCATTAGAGCGTGCTAAGAGTTTCTCTGGTATTTGTGAGAGTAAGTACTAGACTATTTGGATTGTAAAACAGTAAGTACTAACAGTTTTAAGTTTATGGCCAATTCTTTCAAGTATTCTGTGCATCAGGGTCATATACATAAATATATATACTTATTCCTAATGTTCGTCCACATAGTTAATTTTCTATAACTATTGTTAAAGTCATGAGCACTAATTCTGCAACTTCAACATTCAGAAAATAATGTAACTTTGTAGGGTTACACAAGACTGACTCGAAAGCCAAACATAAATGTTTGAAGTTTTATGCTAGATTAAAACTAATCGTAAACAGTTTTTAATTGACTTTTGATAGCTCACAAACAACTTGCATGGCAATTACCTAGACAAATCTTTATTGTTTATGTAGAGGATTGTTACAATGAAAGTGTAATTTTTCCTTTTGCTATGTTAAAGGGGTGGTATTATTACAGTTCTATTTCATTAATTTTGGTAGAACTAATTGCTCAGGAACGAAAGCTGTTGTAGAAGATGCAAGTCCAGCCTCCTATAAACTTTACCAAACGTTTATGATGTAAAAACTAATGATGTTACAACACAACTGAGTGCAACTGACTTCCAGGAGAACTCAAACTCCACCTTCCAGTTCCAAATCTCATTATTCCATCACAAGAAGTCTTTTTTAGGTATAAGTGAAAATTTTGGTTAGACACATCACCTGATGTGTCTGAAATCGCCTGATTTTGGTTTGCCTTTTCAAGTAAACTAAAAACAACTCAAAGGAGTTTTTGAGAAAAAATCACTACCAGAGGAACTAGCAAAAAGACTGCATAAAAAATTCACTCCATAACTTCTCAGTAATTCAAGCATGGGAGAGGCCATAGTATTTGAAGCTGTCAATTTGGTGACGTAAAAGTTTTGCATTAACTAGAAAACTGACAAACATCCATTTGTCAATTCTACTCTTACTCTTTTAAATAATGCTAAAATGCAACATTACCAGTTGTTGCCAGTGAGTTTCTATAGCCTAAATTATCTCTGTCAGTGAAGGCAGATTAAACAAAAAACATTATTGTTTTCTTGTTCTTGAGCAACTATACAACACCACTGACTTCTACATAAGAGTTAAACCTAAACCAGCCCCAAAAGATTGTCTATGTCTTGTTCAATGAATATCATGACTTCTGGTGAGAAAAAGCCTAGATTCAAAGCAAAACCAAACCAAATAAAGAAAAAAAAATCACAAACAAGCAAACAAACAAAAACAAACAAACAAAACCAAACACCAAACCAACCCAATCCAAAATAGAAAAAAAAGTCTTCATAATTCTGATTCCCAACCTTGACTTGACAATGCCACTCAATTTAATGACGTAGACATGACTGTCATAAACACTTTTTAAAATAATATACTGCCTCAGTGGACACAATGCAAGAGACTAATCAAAACCAGCTTAGATCTTATTTCATTGACATGATTTTCCCACTGTTATTGGAATGATTTATTGATTTGTCTTTGACTGAAGAGAATCAAAGTCCTCTGCCTCAAGTTGCACTTACAGTGGTGTTTCTTAGTCTACTTTAACATACCTGTGAAACACATTTGGCAATTGAAACTCAACAGAACACTGAGTTTTATATCACGGCACATATCAAACAAGTTTTACTAAAGCATCACTTGGAAAAAGCTTGGAAAATTCTGCAAAGTGCTCTACTGTTTCTAAGAAACTTCTGCTGTTTGTGATTTTCAGCAAATTTGCTATTTTGGCATCACACTAGAGCCCCAGTGCCTTCATTTCTGACCCCTTCAAACAAAAACAAGCTGCTCAACAATGTCTAATCCGTGCGTCATGTAATCCTGCTTAATACCCTACAAACTCTGGGTAATATTTGGGTAGTTTTTAAATTTAGCAAAGAACATCCTGGCCTAGTTCAAAGATACCCTTGCCTTGGGTAGTGTCCCCTAGAAACATCACCCACACTTGTTCCAAAGAAGAAAAGCAAATGCACACATAGGCGTAAGAGAAATGAACAAAAAATGAAAAAAGAGACTGTGGTCTAATGTCATAATGAAAACACATACAATTACAAATCAAATTATTGAAATAGGAATGCATTATGCAAACACCAAGCACACCACTCAAACAGAGAGACATTCTGACTTTCCAGGAGTGCTCATGGCCCCATGTAGCAGCCAAGCGCTCCATGCTCACAGCGAGGACAGCCAGCGCCGCAGAGGACAGACACAGCCCTGCAATCACCAACTCTGAGCCACTGACACATGGCACTGCCAGAGAAACAGAAAATCCCTTCTTTGAGACACCGCCTACTTTTTGAAGCATCATTATCTTACAAGTGGCTCATGCTACAAACACTACCAAAGAGATCTAAACTAGGTCCTGAGATAATTCTTCAGCATACTGTCCTGCCTGTCCTACCTAAGATCTCTCAGAGCCTCACTGAAGGACAAATATGTTCCTACTTTGTTTAGGCTGTCAGGCAGACAGTCTCCAATCACTAGCCTCTTGTCAACAGTGATGCTGGGGTAGATTACTACTGTGTAGTGCTTGTAATGGCAGGTGCATGGCCCTGGGGCTGCCATCTGCCAGGAAGGAAGTGTTCTCCTCTAGGATGCTGAAGAGATTGACAAATAATGTAAACAAAACACTGAATCATTCCTAATCTATGCAATAAAGCTATTACATTACTCTTCAGCAGTGTAGATGTCACCATCAGAGGTGGGGGCTTAGACTTGTGGCTTGAATTGTTTTTTCCTAATTATTTTTGTGATTGATTTACTGAGATAAAAAACACACACTGAAATAACTTTTGTTTAACTGAGACGGGCAATTCTGGATTTGAAAATAAACAAAAAAACCACCCTAGCATCAAGTATGTTTTTTTTGGAAAGTAACTCCCCACTGTTCACTTGTAGCAAGCCTCTTTCCAGAGAGTATTTGCCTGCACTGTGAGCAAGAACTTGTTTTCTTTTAAATTACTATTTTTGATACAGCTGTACACAAATTGGGGTCATCATCACTGACAAAAACAATTAAGAATGTTCCGAAGTATTTTTTAAAGCAAAAATAGTAACAGAACTCCAAGTATTGTCCTTGGTCTTTTAAATTAATTTCTAAAGGGATTTCTTATAATCAGATTGAAAATCTTTCCTAAACAGTCCTGGTTTAGTATCCAATTTGTCACCTGAGCTACCAAGCAATAGCATAACTCCATGGAAATAAGCAGGCACTTGCCTATTCTCCAGGAAAGTTACTCATTACTGTTTAACTGGCTACACAGAGATTACAACCTACTGCTGTCTTTGAGCCAGCCTCAAAGATTACTGGACGTGTTAGCACTTTAACACACTAAGAAATACTTTCAAGTGGCCCTCTGTAAAGATCTAAGCAATCTTCGCATTGGTTTTTCTATGGTTTTTATCAGGCTTGTAATACCCAAGTTTTAAAAGCTTGTGTTAACTACAGACACAACCCTACAACTAAGGGATTCATTCTACGTGTATTAGTGTAGAAACTGAAAATACAATCTGAACCCGTAATCCTGGCTTCCTCCAAAGCTGACAGAGATGAAGTGGAAAGTGCATGCTACTTTATAGCTCGCATTTAAAAGACAATGGGAGCCACCGTTGCTGGTTCTGTTTACTGCTGCTGGCTCTCCAGAGCCCTGGCAGACTGACTAATCCAAGAAACACACATGCTAGATAGCTAAAGGCAGTTGACACAAACACAAGTGCAAAAAAAAAAAAAAACCCCAAAACAAAACAACAACAAAACAAACAAGTTTTCCTTTGAAAACTCTGCTGCAGGAGAGCCAGTGTTTTCAACAACCAGCAGCAATGGGACTATTGAGCTGAACTTGGCTTTTCAAAGCTGCCACTCTTGACCCCCTACATTCATATACACAAAACATTAAAAATAACTACATGGCAGACAACAGACACAAAGAAAACATATCTGAACTTTGAAGGTCACTACACCATCTTCTGAAAACTCAAGGCATAATACTGATTTCCATGAATACGCAGATCACTTCAAAGCAAATATTGTAAGAAACTACGAAAAACCCCAGAGAGTTGTGAAACTTTCAAAATTACACATCCTAATTTAACAAATCAGTCAACATCTACACTTTAAATTGCTATTACACATTGTGTATCAACTTAATGTTAAATTTCCACAAGATTTGCTGTATCACGACTAACACAATGAACACAGACACAAAGAACAAAAACATATGGACAACCAGTATAAAAAGTATACTATATTTCAACAAATTCAGAAGAAAAAAAGCCACAGATACAACCATTTTTTTAGATGTTTATTACTTTAAAAAGAAACATATTAATGGTGCTTTTAGAGGAAAAACTTATAGACAGAAAATACCTGAATGCAATTATGCTGCCATTAAACTGCTGAATAGGGAGGGAAGTTAGATTCCATACAGTAACTGGCTAAATTTTTCAGTGGATGCTTGCTGTGTTTCAGCTTATAAACCACTTCAGCATTCCAGTGTAATTAACACTACTTAAAAATAAGAGTAAACCAAGTGTAAAGAAACCCATGTTAGTCACCCTTTAAAAACAAAAAACAAAAACAAAAAAAAAACCAACAAAAACAAACCAACCCCACCATATAAAACAAGCCCTAATACTCCTTCTGCTCAAACACTCCTTTATTCTTCTTACTTACTTACAAACGTTAGTCTCTGTAGCTATCTTGAAAGAAATCAAGTAATCAGAAGCAATCATCAACCTAAGCATTTCCTCTGCCTTGAGCCATGACTGTACTGGTTCATTTTAGAACAAACCCACCATTCAATTTGGTCTATAACAATTTGTCTTAAATGACTGAAAGTAACCATGACATTCTTCCTATGAGCAGTGTAGCTAAACATAATTTAAAGTATAAAGCAAAAAAAAGCCTAATAGATGTCTTGATATTCTGTCTGTTTGTAACAAGCTGACACCCATATAATCAACATAATTTAAAGTATTTAAAGCTTCATTTAATCCTAGATAATTTCAGTTTACATTTTGTGTTTCATGAGTGTTACTGATAGGTTCAGATCCAACCATTTTGGTTTGGACACCTTCAAAGCATCATCTGAAAGACCATAAGTGAATTTCGAGATGTTTAAAAGAAAACCTCAAATTTTTAATTCTAAGTGTGAGTTAAAAATTCAAGCTATGTAAGTTATAAAAAGTAGCTCAGTTCTTTCTGCTGTTAGTTTGATGTTCTCACAGAACTTAGCAGTAAGTGAAACTAATACAACGGATTTATTTTAAAAAGACTTTAAAAGATGTATAAATTTCTAACACAGCATATAGTTCTTCTAATAGTTTCAAGAATTTATTTTAAAATGAGCATTAATTTTGTTAAAGAGACAAGTATTCTCATGTTGCTCTGAGAACCAAAACTTGTTGGCATATGAAGAGGAGGTCAAAAAAACAACTTAATAATACAATTCATCGTGTAAAGTAATCCCAAAGAAAAAGGAAACAAAGTTTGTGTCTTCCACAATCTAAAACACCATTAGAAAGACAGAGAAAGAGATTTCTTAAGATAGGCTTTTTTATTTAGGTGCAACCATAAAACCCTCACAAAACTGAAAGCTAATTGACAAGGCAAGTGCAAGGGGAAGATCATTATTATAAAATCACCTTATTAAGATGTTAAGCAGCTGTATTACAGATGATGACTTCTTCAAACAAATCAAGGCAAAAGAAACTGACAGAGGAGGGAAAGAACCCTCAAGGTTTTTTGCATTATTACATATAGTACCTGTTCAATTTTAGAAAACTAGGCCAACTACTAGAAACATGTACAAGTTGAAACTACAGAGCACTCTGTGAATGGAAAAGAAAACAAAATTAAAGATAACCCACTCTGGTGATTTAGATTAAGGAAAATACCCTATTATTCACCCACTAAATTTAATGGTAATCTTAATTAAGAATTCCAGGACTACACACAAAGGGTAAAATCTTAACCCCACTGAAACAGAAACAAAACTCCTATCTGACTTTGACTTCAGAACTAAGATCCACCATAAGAAGTCACATCATTGTTGATTGTAATCTGTCATAAATATACTGGAACAAATAATTCACACTTTATGAGAAAGATGAGTGTAAACATTTCCATAAATAATGATATCCATTCACAGTCCATGTTTCTAAGCAATAAAACAGTCACAGTTTAAGAATAAAGGCTAGTTATTAGCAAGTAACAAGTTTTAACCCACCAATAACAGTATTCGTTTATTTACATATCAGATGAAGGCAATTGTTTCTCCAACTCCTAAATATTTGCACATTTTTAGAACACAGTAGAACTAAACGAAGTGATATTTCAAGCAACATTTTAACTGTTCTGTTTTGATAGCAGCTGTGGATGCACTCCTTACTCTAGCCATGACAGGATAATATGGACAGAGACTTCCAAAAGCAAAGCACTCCCTACAGCAGAGGCAAGTTACTGATAGCAGAGAAGTACACTACACATGGAATCCAGCCACCTTTAAACTATACAAATAATTTTCTTTAAAGCATTTATCCACATGAAAATATAACTACTGCTACAGACCTTAAGAAAGAAGTAAAACTGATTTTTAACATTTTGTATTTTGCACAAATCAAAATCAAAGAATAACTCAATGCATGGTTTTTTACATGTCTTTGCACAAATCAAAATACTAATTTTCTGAGAAGGTAATTACAAGGAGCTTGTTTGTAAACTCAAGAGTTTTCTGTTCTAAATATTAAACAGAAATGGATTCTCCATTTCAAAATGACTGCAAACCACTCTTGAAGTAAAACATCTCACTTTTCTAATGTAGTTACAAACAAAGTTGAAAAAAGTGCAAACTAAACAAACAATGCTGATTATATAAGCTCTCTCTTGTGCAAATCAACAATTTCTACAGAATTATATTTTCTCAAATCTACCCAAAATACTACTGTTGAAGTAATCTTTTCTATGCACAAAATACAGTTTTCTTTAAACAGAATATGTTTCTCAGTAAAACAAAATTCTCAGTAGTCTCCCAAATCACAATGTTTGAAACTCAAATACATTAGCAAAACTCTGGGTGACCTTTTTAAGCACTGGCAGAAGACCTTGCATGAACAAACTTTAGTGTGAAATCCCAATGAAAACCAAAAGGGAAACTAGGAAATTTGCAGAAGTTTATTATTTGATTAAACTTACACCAATGAAGTCCTCGATGATGTATTTCTCCTTCCCCAAGCTGTGACTTTCCCAGATTGGCTGCCACAAGTGCAATTAACCTGATGCCCCGGTTTTGGTACCCACCCCACTGTCGGCTGAGGATGCTGGTGGTGTGAGGTTCTTCCTTACTACCTGGACCTGACTCTGGTTCCATCCATCCATCCCTGCATCCCGTACCTCTGAGTGCACCCTACAGGCTGGCACCCTTCTCAGGGAAGCGAGGTGCTGGAGAAGACAGCCCACCTCCTACAGATAGGGTCAATCCCAACGAGCCTCCCCGCACCACTCCTCCATGTGATCTGCGTTTAGAAGCTTACGGGAAAGAGGAAAAACAAACACACATGCAGATTAAATATTAAAATAAAGACAAGCCTATAACCGTCCTTGGACAAACACACGCAGCAGCAGCAGCACTGAGCCCTCTCCGCTGTAAAACCACATTAACACGGCTGCGTTCTCTGCATTATCCTTTTGTTTACAGGCTGGGAAGGACAGCGCTCGTTTCCCTCGCCTCATCTGATCGCCGCCGCTCCCATTCCCGCGCCGGGTTTTCCCGGTCACCGGTGCCGCCCCCTCCCCCCTCAGGGTCAGCAGCTCGGGGAATGCTGTGGAAACAGCTCTTTCCCAACACCGGGCTTCATCTGCAATCGGGGCTGTAGGTGGCTCAAGACAAGCTCCTCGTTTCTGCGAAAAATCCGTTTGCAAAGCAAAGGGGCGTGATGGTCTGCTGGCGCCCGGGACCCCAGGCCGGGCAAGGAGAGCGGGGGCTGCAGCATCCGCACCGGGCTCGGGCAAGCCGCAAGGATCCTGAAAGCGACCCCAGCAAAACTAAACGCAAGAGACAAATAAGGCTCGGCCCTCAACCCTTCCAGTCATTCAGAATAAGCCTTCATCTTTTCAAACTCTGCCACTGCATTCAACAATCCTCTCGTCTTAATTAGGTTCAAAGCTTGCTCTGCAAACGGTGGGATCTGTCATCTTTTCCATCTTCCTGTACTTCCTATCAAAAGAGAAAATATTTTCTTCTTCAAAATCAACTAGCTACTAAGGAAACACAAGGAAAAAACCCCTGCAAGTGGCTCTTACAAGCTTTTGCTGGTCACTTGTTATGGATGCCTCTGTCAGCACTGTGAACAGAGAAGCAATACCTACTCTCTTCCAAGCAGCTACTACATGGCCAGTCATCTCCCCCAGCTATACCCATGAACACATATTACAGCTATCTAGGCATAAGGGTTTGACTACCATGTCTTGCATAAATCCAAGAGCATCCTTACAAGTGTCTCATTATTAACTTTTCCTCCTCGACAGATTGGCTGCTCTGCGCCCTCCTCAACCAGCCCCCAGTTCTGTACAAACTCCCACTCACTGACAGAGGGTGGAGTTCTATTTCAGGGAAGAAGGAAGGGTATTTGTTTCGTTCTTTTTTTTCTCAGCATAACCAGCACCTAATTAAAGGAATAGCTACATACTGTAAACCGAAATTCCCTCTCACTTAAGTTTCAGATTTCTTCAGTTTAACACCCAACGTTTGCAATCCACGAGCCATCAACTGGAACACTGTTACACACCAACACAGGCTGGGCCCTTAAGTGAAATGTGCAATACAGCATACAACAGCTCAAGCATACAGTGACTTCTGGAAAGAATTACCATTTTTAAAATTCACATTCGATGCTCACTATGATTTACTGTTAAACTTTTGCAAGAGATGAGGTATTTCAAAACCATGATATTAAATTTATCCTTCTCAATTTGATATTCCAGACCTTCTCACTAGAGAGCCACGGATTGTTTCCATAATTTGATGTCCTCAGTCAAACAATGCTGGTTTTAATTCAATCATTTTACATTTTTAAATAGTATTTAGAAGTTGCATTAACATAAACTATTTAGGTCACATTTTCCAAACACTTTCCAAAATCTTACTTAAGGAAACTCTGAATGCAGCCCAAACATTGAAACTGTGTAAACAGCAGCTTCTCGTGGGTACCCAGAAGTATAAACACATAACAACAGCACAGTAGTACTGAAACATGAATAAATATCCCAAAATTAAACCTTTTTCCTCATACAAAGAGCCACCAAGTTCCTCCAAGACTCCTTACTGCAGGACATGTAAAAAGGGATAAAAGTGATTTCTAAGGAAGTGAAGAGGGATACACAACAACACACAACCTTGTGATGGTAAACACAAAGCACAAACACACACAGCAGGCACTGTCAATGTAGCTACTCACCTTTCACAGCACTGGCTTCTTTCAGGTTGTGAGACAGAAAGTCTATGCTGGCATAGGTGCTCATCTCTACTCCATTGATGCCCCCATTCAGGAGGTGCCTAGCTTTCAACCTGGATTTGTCACAGTTTGCCAAGGACCCATCCACCACATCAATGGCGATGTAGTTGAGGCCATTCTGGAAGCCAGCCGAGGTCTCCCGGCACATGGGACTGCTACCCTGCTCCTCCTCCAGGCCTTCGCTTTTCCTGAGGGACACGTTCTCCACCGAGGCTGAGTTGTGTCGTTTGGGGTTGTGTGCAAAGGAGGGGGACACTGGGGTCACAGTGGTGGTGGAGGAGAAAGTTTCTGAGCTGTGCCTCCTCCGCCCCTGGGGATCTGCCCGGATTACTTTGGCCCCCCGATTCGGGTCTGGGGGAGGGCTGGAGAGAATGAAAGCCTCCACCCCAGAGAGGGTGAGCCTCTTCACGCCAGACGTGGGGCTGGTGACCCGGGCACTTTCTGGTTTCTGAACAATGGGTTGAGGTGGGGTGGTGGCCATGCCAAAGGTCATCTCGGTGTAGTCGCCACCATCCGATGGGCTGGACGAACAAGCTATCCCCACAGCCGCCTTCAGGTAGCGCCCGTTGGGCTGGCTGGTGCTGGAGGAAGAACCTGGAGAGAGAGCCTCCAAGGAGCCCACTGAGACTGTGCCCGACTGGGAGGGTGACTGTGACCCGAAGTCAATGTTCATGTAGTCAGAGAGAGGGGAGCGCCTCTGCCCCGTGCCTGAGCCCAGGGAGGAGGCTGGGCTGTCAGCAGGCAGCGAGGGGGGAGAATAGACGGCAGCATCCCCAAAGTCAATGTTGATGTATTCACCGGGGCTCTTGGGCTCCGGCGGCAGAGGGTGCTCATTCATGCTGGGCAGCACCGTCCGCAAGGTCTCCAAAGAGAGGCGGCTGGGCCGGGCCACCCGCTGGCACCGCTGGCTAAGGAAGCTCTCGGTCCGGCTGTGCCGCAGGGGCGAAGGCACCGTGTGGCTGGAGGGGGCGAAGGTGCCTGCTCCACACACCGCCTCCTCCGGGATCATCCTCCCCGGGGAGTTCATGAAGACGTACTGGTCGCTGTCCTTTGCCAAGCCCTGGCTCTTGTAGGAGCGGGGTAAGGAGCTGTATGAATAGCAGCTGGGCTTTGGGGGCTCACTGGACCCATGCCCCGAAGGGGCAAAAAAGAAGTCCGGGGGGGTCAGGGAGGGAGCTTGGGGCCCATTCTGGGGGTCCCGAGGGGACATATTGATATAGTCGCCGTTACTCAGCCTTCCGTCTGAGCTCTCCATGGACAACTTGGAGCCGCACCACATCCGCATGTACCCGCTATCGTCAGGGGAGCTCTCCCCAGGCGAGCTGGTCTTGTAGCTGTTCCCCTTCCC
>NW_005054315.1:1815729-1815901 GCF_000277835.1 Geospiza fortis
TGGTCTTGTAGCTGCTCCCGTCCCCCGGGGACCCGCTACCCACCCCTGCCCGGGGCTGCAGGATCTGCTTGGGGGCAGACACACTGGTGGGGCTCATGGGCATGTAATCATCGCTGCCCCGGCTTCCCTGCCCTAAGGCTGCGGCCACACCGGGGGTCATGGGCATGTAGCC
>NW_005054315.1:1819257-1823709 GCF_000277835.1 Geospiza fortis
GGGGGCGGAGGGGCCCCGGCCGGGGTGGGCGGCAGGAGGGGCGGGGGTCTGTCCAGCCCGCATTTTCCTGTGCGAGGCGGGAGCGGGGGAAGGAAGGGGGAGCGCGGGGGCCCAGGAGGGCGCTGCAGGGCGGGGATGCCGGGCTCTCGCCCCCCGATGAGGGCGGTCGCGGCGCGTCACCGAGCGCGCAGAGTGGTGCGGGGAGGACAGCGATAGTAAAAGTCGAGGGATGAAGGGAAGAAGCTGTACTGACACGGTCCAGCCTGTTCCTAACCGCAGCCGCATCTCCGCCGCCCCGGGAGCAGCTGGGGAAGCCTCCCTTTGCACACGCCCGGGAAGAAAAGTGAGGCTGGGGTCACGCAAACATCCATCCGTGTTTTCCCGTCTCTCCCTTGAGTGCCTTCGGACACCCTTTCATTTGTCGGCTTGCGCCGAAGCTGAAACAGCCAAGTTTGCGAGTAAGGGCGAGGAAAAAAAAAAAAGCCCACAAAAACAACACCACAAACAAACAAGCAAGGGGAAAAAAAAAAGACGAAAGTGATGCGGCGCTTCCAGCTGCCGCCGTGCGGGGCCGTGGCCGAGCTCTCCCCGTGTTCCCGACGGGGAAGGCGGCGGGGCCGCCCGCAGCCCGCACAGACCGCGCTGGCAGCTCAGCTCCGTCCTGCACGGAATTCTCCGCGGTTTGGGTCAGAATAACTCATTTAGAAATTAACAGCTCTAACAGGGACGAGAGGAATGTGATTGGAAAAGGCTTCACTGTAAATACCGGTATGCTGCAGTAAGCATCTTATGAAGGAAGAGCTCTCCCATCATTTCCATCATTTTATGGGAAAATAATAACATTAACATTAACTAGTACTTACCGGGGTTTATTCAGTTTAGGGGGGGAGTCAACGGAGTTAGAGAGTAATTTGAGATCAGAGGCACCAACCTCTTTGCAGAAGCAAGAAAAGAGTGTAAGTTTAGGCAAGGTACCTGTGACCTCTCTGTACCGGTGTGATTCTTCACAGAAAATGATGCTGACAATCTCTACTGTCCTGGCAATGTGATTTGATTTCTGTATCTGGAAAAATGCATAGGATTGGTAATTGTAAACTTAGATTATATGTAATGATTTTATAAGAAATCTCAGTGAGGACAGCTTCTCGGGAATACTTGATTTTCTAGCTATGACTGTAGTGGGCCAAACTATCTCCTATATCCACACTACCAAAGACATAAGGGAGTTAGTTATCTAACTAAAAGCTTCTTGCCACTGGGTGATCTGGACCTATAAATTCAAACTTTTTTTCTGCAAACCCTTTGGGAAATTGAAAATATTTTCCCCAGACATTTATGAAATATTTTGGTGACCTTGAGCAAGCATTCTTAGATCCGAAATGTCAAAAAGATAAATATTATTTCATCTACTCAACACTATCATATATGTTATTCTTGACCATGTGGGTAATACAGATTAAATATACTGGCTATAGCAGCACAGCTTTGTTTGCAAACAATTTCTGTGACAAAGACATTAGGATAGACTAGAATCCAAGTTTCCAGTTTATAGTTTTTACTTCTATATTGGCATTGATATATATTCAGCAGCTCATTTTTAGCAGGGGTTGATTCATAAAAAACATTATTTTTTCATAGTTATGTTTGGGGCTTTTTTAATGCATAACTGGGGTACTGAACATAAGTGGGATCCAGGCACGTGTAAAATTCAGATTAAAAAGTAAATTATTTAATGACCAACACTCTGGAATGAATGTTCTTAGTTTACATAGATGATCTGTCTTATTCAGAGTTTTATCTGAACTCCTCTGAATTGTTTTTCAACAATATATCCCTTCTGAAAAAATTTTCACAGTCATTTCAATGTAATTACGGGACATTTAATTACAATAAATGCACTAAGTTGTCCATCCCAACTTTCAGCTAAAATTCACTGGTCCTGCAGGCTGGCATGTCTTATGATTTTGCATTGTGCATTGTGTAGCAATGTTTGCTTTAATTTCTGAAATAAGTGGGGTTTCAGAGATACAGAGAGCCGTGAATTGGGACAGTTAAGCACAACACATGCACCCTTTTTCCACCCAACAACTTCAGGCACAACATAGGGGTGACAGAATCTTTAGCAATGCAACACATTTGCCAGAGGATGTTTGCTTAAATCATCTCTGTAGAACAGTTTCATCATCCTGAAAGAAAAAATGATCCTGTTTACCCCCCATTCCTTTTCTTCTGTCATATTACCCTATCCCAACTCTATTTCACCACATCACCTTCCAGTCTGAGATCTTGACTGGGAATGCTTTGCTAGTGTTTAAGTACATCAACCAAATAGTTCTAATATTAGCATCTTTCCTGCCTGCTAAACTATGCTTTTGCCAGCATACCAGGCTTCAGCCATCTCCTTTTTCCTCCCAAGAAAAATAAACTGTGTTGGGTAATGGTCAGATTTATCAAAATATACTATCTGTGTGAGGGGCATTTGCCATCAGTTATGTCAGTCATAAAATGTTACCTCTGTCCACCCTAAAATGACAGAGCCATGCCTAGAAAATTACAGACCTTGCTTTTGGCAATGAAATTTAGATGTAGCAAATACAGTTTTGTCAGCACAGAGCCCTACTGATTGCACATTTCCATGCTTCAAGTACTTGGGGTTCCTTAGCTGTAGTAAAACAAAACAAAACAAAACAAAACAACAACAACAACAAAAAAAGACAAAACAAAACAAAAAAAACACAAAACAAAAAGTTGTGATAATTTCATTTGTGTATAAGTGTATTTGAACTTCATATTTTCATTACTGAGCTATATGGATGGATGCTAAACACGGGCCAACAGCACTCTTTTGCAAGCAATGAACTTCTCAAGCCATCAATGAATTTTGCTTGGGAAGACTGTTTGTCTGAATAATAGTTAAATGATTGAATTTGTTACTTCTAGGGGCATGCAACTGGTTTTAGTTACATCTCGAAGCTTGATTCTACAAGCCCAGCTCATCCAAGGTCCAGTTGGGGCTTTTTGTTTGCTCCCTGTCCCTCTGCCCTCCACCTCCATTAGCAGGACAGAAGAATGAGGCCCTATGTAGCTATATTTAAATACTACCCAAAGTCACAGTTACTCAAAAGACACTTTCTGAAAAACTGGATGCATGAGTAGGTTGAATTTCAAAATTTGTGACATCCTTAAAAAATAAGGTTTTCCTTTGTTCTTATTCTAAATATAATTTTGAAATATCTTTCAATATCAGGATAAAGAGTAACAGTTGAAAGGGATCTGTTTGATGTTTGGCTTGGCTGTTGCTTTCTACCTGTTGCCAGGTTCACAGAGCTGATGGTAGTGAAGCCATGGGAAAAAGGTGCAGAGAAAGATTATGTGCGTCAGCAACATTTTCTTATACTATCAAGAGTACAGTTATCTGTTCCAACAAAACAGAGTGATTTATATTTTGATGTCCTTGAACTTCTACATAAACAGGTGAAGTCAGTTTATTCCCTGGTACATTTATTTGCATATTACTGATACAGTGTCATTCTGGTTATAGATTTCATAACCTGAGTGTAAGAGGACATGAACTCTGATGAACTTGTTTCTCTCTAACCTTTCTCAACTCCTTTGAGTGCTAATGTACCATGACTGTGCTACTATCCAGTTGAGAAGTCTGTGTTATTTGGGAGGAAGGACAGGTCATCTTTCCAGATAGTTTTACGAAAGACTCTGTTGATACTACTCATTTAGTAACTCCTAGCAGCAGGGTTTATTCCTTTATAGCAAGACTAATGCTAATTGGTACAGTTGCCCTTACACTTAAATAGGGGCTGTCAATTCTTTTCCCCCTAGTCCTGTGTAAACAACTATGGGTGGTTCTGTACAAGAGGGAAAGATACTCAGAAATCACAGACTCTAAAAATACTTATTTCTTAAGTAAAGGTTACTTGCTTTGGTGAATATAGCACCCACAGTTTTCCAGAGAATTCCGGGTTAAATAAATAGGGGTTACAGTTATGCAACTTTGTGCATATTCAGTAATTCTTGAAGCAATAATATTTTTATTAATTATTTGAAATATATACAGAAATATTGTTGATGTCACTACCTTGTACGTTCTTATATGGGAGGGGGGATTAAGGTGAGGAAAATCTGGAGCATGCCTGATTTACAGATTTTTTTTTTTTTTTTTTTACTACGACTTGGATATTTTTTCTCCATTTGGATCATTTCTTCCTCAAATTTATATCTCAAGGGGCAGATTCAGAACCCCGGAGTCCCCAGGCAGGCTGATACGCTGGTGGTGTTTGGGGAAAGCCCTGAGCAAGTTCCCGGGATCCGAACAAGGAGTCAATTCATCCTCGTGTGAGAGGTGAACCCGCAAAAGGCCGATTCGGGTCCAGGTCTCGGTGCAGCAGCATGTCCCCGGGCCCGGCGAGGCTCCCCGGGCCGGCCCCGCTCCCTCCC
>NW_005054315.1:1824213-1848922 GCF_000277835.1 Geospiza fortis
GGGGGCACCGCGGGCGCGCTGCCGGAGCAGCAACGCACAGGCTCCCAAACAGCTTCTGTTGTTGGTGATGGTTTGCTGGTTCCTGTTCGTTCGTTTTTTGTTTCCCTCCCCCCTGCGGGAGAAATGCTGTCTTTCCTTCCTACTGGATTGATCACTGATTTTAAAAAATATTGTTATTTAAAGAAAAGTGCCTGATAGAATATAATCAGTTCTGTCCTAGGGAAAAAAACAAAGTGTTCGTGAAGCAACTGAGACAAATATTTTTAAACAGTAATTGAAGTCAATACTCCTCTTGCCTCTGAGAACATACAGCCCTTTTTGCTTTTTTTTTTTAAGAGGTTTTGTAATGTACTTTTCTGACCTGTATGGATAGTCAAGATCTACGGTCCTTTAGGGTATTTTTCTCTCCAAGATGAGAATGGATGATATAATTCAATATTTCTTTGATGCAATGTTTACAGAAAATTTGCAAAGCCTCATTTGCCCAAACACCATAGGACTTGAACAGAAGAGGACTTGTTTGTCTGTTTTCTGCTTTTTCAATTCTGTTTCTTACTACTTTTCATTCTGTTTGAAAATCTATTTGTTTTCTTTTTTTCCCAAGGCAGGTTACTCTAGCCACTTTTTCTGTTCTTTTCTGAATGCTCTTGAAGGCTGTTCCCCAGCAAAATCATTCCAGTCATTCAGCTTTCCCCTCTGCCTTACAATTCATTTCACTATTTGCATCTGGCCTTTGCATCTGCTTTAGGTAGTAGCTTTTTTCCTCTAGCCTTTACAAAAAAAAACAAACTTCAGAAGGTAGCCTAACTTCCTCCATCATTTATCTTGAGATCAGGATAATTTTCCTAACAGCAGGGGTAATGCAATTCTGGAGTACACTATCAAGGGATTTTTATAGAGTCTCTATCACTAGAGCATTTTTAGCTGTGCAAATATTGCTCAGGAATGACACAAGTACAGTTGTCCTGACTCAGGGCAGTGTGATAGTCTAGATGATCTCATGTTTACTTCCAGTCCTATTTTGTTGGATTTCTGTGATATATATACCTATAAATAGCTCCAGGATTATTACTGTTGAAACAGAAAAGAACAATCTTCACTTTCTCTCTCTCTCTATTAATTTTTTCCTTTTCTTTTTCTATCTGCTAATTTAACTGTGCAAAATAAAGAGTGTAAAATTGTGATTATGAATCATCTCTCAGTGTTTGGTGCACTTTTGCACTTTTGGTGCAATTCTTACTTGTGCAGGACATTTGCTGATCTCATTTGTGCATGCACAAGACCACCGAGAATATGGAGAGACATTTGGGGAAATAGAGACACCGCAGAGGAAAATCTTGCCTGCTTTTCTCAGTGTACCGCTTCAGTGGAAGTTTTATGTGAATAAAGTGAGGAAGGCTTACCCTCAGAGTAGGCTGACTGCTTTCAAGGAAAATTACCATCTATCTGCATTACTTAGGCAGCGTCTGGGAAACTCACTGGAGCCTCAGGCTTCCATTGTGTTAGACACTGTGTAGATGGGTAATTAATGGTGGGCCTCCTTCTGTTTTGTTTAATGTATATATTATACATATGCAGTGACTTGAGGAATATTGCCAGTGTGGGGAGGCAAATGCAATTCTGCAGTCCTGTGAATGCTGTGGCTGACTGACAAGTAGCAGCTTCAGCTCACCCATTTCCTAGCAAATGGACACCGCAGGCACGCTCAGCATGTAAAGAACTAAAAAGTGTCAACCTTCCATATTTTGATGGGCTTATATGCATGGGGGGAAGCACAAAAGCAATACATGGCCTGAGGGAAGAGGTGGAGGATCTTTTTAAAATATATATTTGGAAACACATTTTTCAGGTATGCAGATTAAGTGCAACTATTAATTTCAGGAAGGTTAAGCATCACAACAAGATGAGTACAAAACTCTTTGCACCAGAAATACATGCAGTTTCATGTGCTTATGAAAAAGGTTGAATGAAACCTCCTCCCAGTTCTTGGGCATAAGGGCTCAAACACCCCACCCATGCTAGAGACTCTCTCATGGATTGTGGGGCATAAGAAGGAGGAGGCGGCATGTCCAAGATACTTGTTGTATCAAGCACTACCATGGTTGGAGGCAATGTGCATGTCTAGTAATAATAACTTGATTAAAAAGTTGCTGTCAAGTAAATTCCACAGAAAGGAAAAAGAAAAGGTTCTTGCCTGTTCTGGTGAGTGCTCATGGATGCAAAATGAAATGGTCACTTAATGTCTTTTAAATATTCATGTGAACGTGACATGTTCATTACTAAAATGTGAGACCACAAGATGAAATACAAGTGAAGAGTGTGCTTTCAGTTAAACTGCTGGTTAAGCAAAGGAACAGCAAATGCAACAGAAGAGAATGAGGTAATCATGGCACATGAACATGTTTTTAATTTCATTTGTTGCATTTAATCATACAATAAGGGAATGCTTCTGGGTGCCTCGCCTCATTCCAACACACTTCTTTTTTGAGAGACTCTTTACCGACTTGTAAAAACTTTCAAGGTTACAGAAGCAGATTTTTTAAAAGAAGAATAATTCCAAATGCAGACATTGCAAGAGCTGCTGTCGCTTCCTGAATGCAGCTGGTATGGAAGTGGATCAGTGAGCTGAGATTCAGTTCACTGCCTTGCAGTGACCAAACCAAAGAAAACCCTCTCTTCAGCTGGCGTTGTGTAAGGACCTGAAAGATGCCTTAGAAATTAAGTTTCCTAGGGGTATCTTTTTCTTCTACTCACTGGAAGCTCACTGGAAGGACCTTGCATTTCTGGTACAAAGTGTTCTGAGTTCAGTTGCTAACAAAAACCTCTGTCCCAACCAAATTGAACCTAGTGAGAGATCCCTGGGCTGCACTGCAGTTTGGCCTTTGGGTTACCCTTTCCAGCATTTATTTGCAGAAGTCTCTTCTGCAACTATTTCCTGAGAAGGTGTCCTTCTTTGTAATAAAATGCCTTTTTTGCTTTGTTCAGGAATGGATAAACACGACCAGTGTCCTAAAAATGTAACTATCACACTGGTATAAGTTAAACAGATAAAATTTATAGCTTGTGCAAAGATCAAATAGTTTTAAAGTCAGTAGCTGGCTGTAAAGTTGTTAATTGAACATTTGCTGAAAAATGCCTATGGGGAACTGATCTTGTTATTCATGCAGGATAATCAAGTTTAAAAACAACAGTTGTTGTCTATATTTAAAGAAATACTTACAAGGTAAAAATCACAGTCCCCAAAACATGCACACTTTGAGACATCCTTACATTATCAATCTATTAGGCAGGCAATACTGAAATAATCTTACTACACCATTTAATGACTTGTTGATTTAGTGTTGTTTTTCTTTTTTTTACTTTCAGATTGAATAAAAATAGAGGCTTTTCATATTTCTCACTTTTGAAGTAATTAATTAATTTTTATTTTCTTTTTCCAAGTGCAGGTTCAACTTTGTAACCACACTGCACACGCAAATCAAATTGATACACTACTCTAAACATTGCCTCCACTTGGATTTTAGTATTTGGAGAAACCTGAGGTCATCTACACCAATCTCTCCATTCAAACAGGGTGCCCTAGAGAATGCTGCTCAAGATTGTGTCCAGATGTCTCATGAATATCTGCTGGAAAGGAGACTCCACAATCTCTCTGGGCAGCCTGTTCCAGTACTTTGTCACCTGCACAGTGAAGAAGTTCTTGCCTATCTTCATGTGGAACTTCCTGTGCTTCAGGATTCCTGTGTTTCTGTTCCCTCTGAATTGTTTCAGCAAGACTGAGGAGCACACATCAATTGACAAGGCTCCCTTCTATTTGAAAATGACCTCACAGAACTGACAATATTTTATCTCAAGTCCATTAGTTTCAGTAAATTAATTCCTGTTCCTCGTTTTAAACTTTAAGTGCTGAATAGATGTCCTAGTTTTTCTTGCAGGCGCTGATAAATGGGGGGAGCTAGGCTGCTATTCTATGCCCTGTGCACCCTCTCTGGGGAGAGTGGCTTGGGGGGGAAGAAAAGGGGAACACGCTCTGGAAGTGGGGCCATTTTGTTCCATTTCTTTCTGGGGAAGTTGCTGGTACCAGCCCTGCAGACTTTGTCCCTCTCTCATTGTTGCCCATCCCTTCCCATCCCTCGAGAAGAATGCAACTCCAGGTGGCAAACACAGCTGAGCCCAGCAGAATGCACAGGCTGTGGTGCTGCTGTGGGAAGCAGCCGCAGGAGCAGAGCAGCAGAGGTGAGCCATGCCTGAGCTGAGCCTGAGCTGAGCCCGAGCCCAAGCCTAGCCAATCCCAAGCTGAGTGTAGAGGAGCCAAGCTGAAGACTGCCAAATGCAACCAAGCCAGCAGCCTGGGAAGTGGGTGGCACAGCACAGACCATCCAGCTCTTTGAGTGTTTGTCCATCACTGTTTTTCGTTGTCTTGGGCTCTGGGACAGGGAATGCCAGCTGTGGAGAGTGCTTGCCATCTTGCCTTTGTCTCGGCAGCCATGCAGAACTACAGTCAAGGTGGTGAATACCTCTGTGTTTAAAGCAGCTTCTCCTTTGTACACTTCTGTTGTTAATGCCATTGCTATTATTGTGCATTTCTTATTCTATGGCTGTTTGGTTTTGGTAAATTATTATCTCAACACATAGTCTCTTCCTTTGTTCCTCTCTCACTGGAGCAGAGGCATGGGAAAAAGGAACAGATTATTTGGAGTTTAATTCCCACCTGGTTTTAAACCACCACAGTAGACCAGGGTGTATTGCAGAAATGCAGCAGCTGTACTCAGCATTTCCAGAAGAGCTGTTATATCTGAAGAAAACCATCACAATCCACAAGATGTATTTTCTCTCAACAACCTCATTTGATTTTGTTGTTTTTGCTTGGATAAATTTTAATAAAATAAAATTTTAATAATTTTTTTTTTAATTTAATAAAAAAATACTGTTTTGCAGGCTTAACAAGTCACTTAAGAATACGTATTCACAATTTAAGTTTTATTTATTACAGCAGCATGAATTTTAAAGGCAGCTGTGGAGGTTTCAGATCTGATGTCCTCTGCAGCACAAACAACTTGTGATCAAACTCGATTATGATATTTAAGTCTTCCTGTACAGGCCTTGAGGGGCCATTAGGTTATATCCATAAGTGATGGGGTGAGTGAAGACATGCTGTAAACTTGGCTGGATTGGCTGTGCCTGCATGTTTGGTGAGGTGGTTTCATCTCAGCTAACCACAGCTATCTAAAAGTTCGATGACTAATGCATTTTAGCCTCTAGAGTTCCTCCAAAGTAATGAAAGGATGGTTATTAATCCTTTCTTCAGGTAGCTATGAAGTTTAACATTAGGCATAGTGAATCTGGTTAATGTGTATTTTAATAATGGAGGAGATAATGTGTAGCCACATTATGTAGGTGTTGATTCCTATAATTGCAACTACTAATTCAAATTTTTTACAAAGAATTAAGGTATTCACTTTGTACCAGGAAGTTTATGTCCAGACAGATATCATTCCCCCTCACCATGGCACACTTCATCTTCTTGCCAGTTAGGGCATTTTTAGAGCTTCTGTAGGATAAAACTCTAATGGACTCAACATTGTGTGCTCTGCTCACTTAACAAAAGCATTCAGTTAATTTGAAAGACCCAGCTTTTTGTGTTTAGTTGTATACAGTTTTGGTGTCAGCAATCACAAAACAACGCATTAAAAAAGGTGTGACATATTTCCATTAGAGAATAACTTTCCTCCATTTGCTGTAAAAGGATTCTAGAGAGCTACTAACACTTCCCACCTCTCTTATACAAGGCCAAGACAAATATATTTGATTGCTTGCTTGCCTGGATACAATATGACAACATACTTTGGAATTTATTGGAAATTTTCAGAAAACATTGTAGGCACTACAGAGCACAACACAGTTGATTTTCCTGAAAACCAGGAAACGGGAAGACATTTGGACTTTAAGGTTACTCATTGCTCTCTAAGTGCTGTGTGACAGCTGTGGGACAGATGCTTTGCCAGCAAGGGAAGCCAGTGAGAGCAAAATATAGACATTTCATTTTTCCCCCTCTCTTCTCACAGATGGTTTGTTGATGATGGTAGAGAAAGAAGGAAGACACCAGCTGTTGGGTCATTGTTTTAGAAAGGGTAGAATTACAGGCTATTTAGAAGAGGGATTAAAGACAGAAGCCCACAATATCCTTGATGGTGAAGATGCTGAGGGGCAGGGATGTTGTTCATCAGTGCTTTTTTTATAACCTATCCATTTTATCCCTTTTCATCATTATTGATCTTCACATTCCATATGAATCTCAGCAATGATTAGATTAGATTAGGTGATTTTTTGACTCCTACACTCTCCCAGCACCACTATCAGTCCTGCCCTTCATTTGCCTCTCAGTTCCCAATCTGTTGAATCTCATGCATTAACAATGAGATTTGTACCCTTGCTCCTGCCTGACTTCTCCCCATTTGGCCCACTGTGTACTTATTTTTGCTGCAGGCTCTTCTATTCCATGAACTGATGTATTGGAGGGTTATGTGTCAGATCAGAGAGAAAAGGCTGCAGGACTGTAAGGTATTGAGTCACCTTTAGTAGTGGTACTTTGCACCCTGAGGTGTGTGGGGTATGCCTGTGCTGCAGGGCAGCGTGAGGGCTGCTCCCCTACATGGCCTGATGCACCAGTCTGATTCCCCATCACAATATCAGCCATTATTTCTGTCTTATCCACAGGCACTGACTAATACTAAGAGATATACATCTCCCCAGGTTTTTTCTCTGCAGCTTCACCTCTCCCCACTTTTTTTCTCTGCAGCTTCACCTCTGCTTCCCTTCAGCAGCCTACTGAGCTCTACCAGATTACCAAATCCCAGGCAGTTTCTTCAAACTTCAGATTTTACTCCATACAGAATTGGAACATAAATATTGAATATCCCCTTTTCCTGCTCCATTGTTTCACCCAAAACCCTGGCCCTGGAAACTGGAGAGGACTAAGAGATCAGGGTACCTTGGCTGGCTGCATGCAATCTCATATGGCTCCTCAAATCCCCATCAAACTTCTTTTATACATGCTCTCCTTTCAGAACTGCAAGAGTGAGGTGAGACCTGCAGAGAGTCTGTCTTTATCATCTTTCCCTTTAAAAACATGCCAGGAAGGAAAACAAAGGGTGAAAAATTAGTGTCTTTCTCTGGTGTTCCTAGAAAAGAGGGACTGTAGGAAGCAGGGTAACTGTGGATGGTGTGTGTGTGTCTGTATGTGTGTGCCACAGACAGCTCTGTCCTTCCATGCCAGTGATGGCTGCCCAGGGAGGGACCAGGAAAGAATTCCATCTCTTACACAGCAAATCCCTGGGGACCAGAATACAGGAAAATAAGCAGGACATGGTCAGGGTAAGTTTCCCAGTAAAAATCTTGAAAATTTCATCACAGCCTCAAGCTTCTTGATTCACTCTGAGACTTGTTTTGTACTTACTGAAATCAAAAAAACCCCAAACAAAATCACAAACACCACAAAGGCTAGCAAAGTTGTGCAACTTTATTTACAAATAATGTAGCCAAAGTCTGGTTTCCCCAAACACAACAAGGAAAAACTCCCTGCTGTTCTTCTTGTGCCTTATTTATGCAGATGTACATAACCTCTGCTAACTATTTCTTCATCTGCTTGTTTGCAATATATCCCAAGGAAACTGCTTGGTTTTATAGTTCAAAACAGAGTAATTTGTGTTTGTAGGGTGGTAGCTTTCATTGCTTCTGTCTTTCTCTATGGAGAGCTCAATTTGGTCTGAATACAACAGCCATAAAAAGACCAATTCTCACCCCTTCCAGTATAAAACCATGGGTCACATTAACCAACTTAGTGTTCTTTTGCACTAAAAAATTAACCATCAACCATTGCCTACCCATTTTTTAAACCCACTACACTCAGTCCTGCAAGTGTAATCTCCATGTTCTCCCAAAACAGTTTTTAATTGGCAATATTTATACCCATATAATTTTTACTTAGCTACCGTTGTATAAATCACTTCCTGTTTGTAATCTGTCCTCATAATTTCTCTCCTCTTGCCATTTTCAGAATTAGAGATATTATTACAGTTTATGCCCTGTGGTTTTTTTTTTTTTGTCATCACATAGGTAAATGGACTGAATAACTCTAAGGCATGGAAGAATCTTTATAGCAACACACTGGTGATACTTAGTAAATTTTAGTTAACAATTACGCATTGAAATTCTGAGTTCTACAGTTTAGTCTCATTTATTATATGTTGTCTTGGTTGTGTTCTGGTGTAACATTTAATCAGAGTGTCATGTGGTATCAATGCTTAACAGAAGTCTGAAAGGCATTGTTTTGTCAACATAGTTACCTTTATTAAACAAATCAAATAATCAAAATTCTTATCTCATAAAAGTACTATGCAGTTTGTTTAACTTAACCTGTTTTGCATAAAGTCCTGTTGACTGGCAGTAATTATGTTACCATGTTATATTTCCTTATGGACAGAGTCCCATATCAGCTGTTCCATTCTTTCAAATGGAACCAAGGTCAAGTTAACTCATCTAGAGTTACCCTGGTCATCCTGTTTACGTTGCTGAAATATCAACACAGCATTCAATTTTTCCAGGCCTCTTGGACTTCTCCAGTATGCCAAAGCTTTTTGCCAATGCAGAGCAGTACAAATTGTTTTTAAAATCTTTCAATCAAGTTATGTGGACCTGCCAATTTCAAAAAATTAATAGACGTTCTTTACCATCTGCTTTAGAAAATGTCAGAATAGATGATAGTTTGGCAATGCAGAAACTGCTTTTCCTTCTAAATGCAAAACAGAAATATTCAATGAATGCTTTTCTTTTCCCCAATTAGTGATGGAACTATGTCAGCACTAAGATTTCTATTGTGCTAAATAGTCTTTCAGAAATTCAGAATAAAATAAGGACGTATTCTTGTTGTCGTTATCCCTACATTTTCATAGATCTATTTAGTTTGCACGCCAATATAGTGCACTTATTAATGTATGAAATTACAACCATTATCTATAATTGTCTTTTAAGTGTTCTATTAGCATGTATATACACACATATATGTGTATATACGCTAATATATTGATGTACTGCTGTATGCAGTAATTATAATACACATAATAATCAGCTCTGAATTCTGTGTGCACATCCTTAATTAGATCATTGCTGTGTACTTCTTGGCATGTTTTAAGTTGAGTGAGAAATCAGTTTCACAAGTCAGAATGAAGGATAATGCAGTATTATAACATGCTTTTCTCTGGGATGAGATTTCAATCTTTAAGTTTTATAGGATCTAGGTCATTGTAGGGAATGTGGAACAAGAGCTTTAGCACATGTCATTCTATTAGAAGCCCTTTTTTATAGAGGCAATGTTTCTTTCTTTATAGATATTTATTCTTGGTCACAAAAGTTACATGGGGTGGAAATCATCTCACCTTACTTGATAACATAGATATCCACATCTAAGCTAGTGATTCCCCAGGGTGACCATGCCTCTGTCCATAGAGAAAAACAGACATTTTAGAGCTCAATGAACCTGACCTATTTTAGATGCCTACATTAGGATGGTATGAATCATGCCTTATAGTGTTTCTTCTTTCTCCATTTTTCCCTCCACAGACAATAAAAGGAGCCCGTGGTGATTAGTCCTGATCCAGTTCTTTTACAGAGCAGACTTCTACATCTGGACATCCATGCAGCATTTTTCTTTTCTCACTGAGATTTAAAAAAAGTAATTGTTATATAATCATAAAGAAAAGAAGCAAGTGAGCCTCAAAAGCTTCAAGATACAAAAATTATTTTAAACCATTAATTTTCTGTACCAGCTTTGGAGTTGAACACTGAAGTGCCTCAAGATGCAAGACCTCAGTCCCACTTATGTAAAACAACTTTTAGATTAAGTCTGCTGAACAGCCTTTAATCATGGTTACTCTTCTCTCCTATTCTACCATTTCCATCAGAGACATGCATGTGTAACAGGGCAACATTGTGTGGCCTAATAAGTAGAAGGTAAGTTAATTGTAAGAGCAGAAACAAAAAGATAACAACAAAAAAAAGAGGATAGAATAAATATTCTGACTTTTTTTTATTATACCTTCAGCTTTAGACTGAGTTGTTACAAATCACCCAACTCTGACTACACAAATATTATAATAACTACAGAGATTCTCAGTATTTTATATCTTTAGTGACAGCAGAATCATGGTTATTTAGCAGATGACTTTATACTGACCCATGGGTATTAAAAAAGAAATCTTCAGGCAAACACAGTTCCCTATTTTGGCAAGGATATTGTGCAATTAAGGAAAGAGATATATTTTTTTTTTTTGGCACAGAGGCCATTTCTTTGGTAATGCCTGCCTGTTCCTTTTTATCATTCTCATCCATGCTACATTGCAGCAGCCACAGCCACAGGTGCCTACACTGGATGAACACCTGTCCAATCTACACAAAAAGGAAAGGAAATCAAAGTGTAGCATATTTACTGATTCTCTGTACACAAAAAAGAGAAAAAATTGTGGAGAAATGGAAAAAAAAGGTTAAATTTAGCATAATTTTTTAAGATAATGCTTAAGAGTAGAGGAGAATGGTCGTGATCCTTTGGAAACAGCTTTTGCAGAAGACAGACAGCAGATAAATTCTTTTTTCAGAGATAAAACTCATTCACTAATAGTGTGTCTGCTGAGGTAGCAGTTTGCAGGAACAGGTTTGTTCTTCCACATTCCACGTTGCAAAGCAGCAAATAAAATGTAATTGTGGTGGACCCCATAAACTTTTTCATCCGCCCAAAGGGGTAGTGTGTTTCTGAAGTTCCAAAGAATATTTTCTGCTGCTGTCTTTTCCTAACTTATACTTTCTGAAATTGTTTTCCTAACCTTGCTTGATAATATTAAAGGTTTTACAGAATTCCATAAAATCCCTGTTGTGTGATATATTAAAAAACTTCATCTATAAAAATTTCCCTACTTCTGCCCCAAGAGGGCAGGCATTTTGTTCACAAATGTGCATTCATTTCACAACTTGTGGGGCATCACTGACTCTAGTCTTTCTGATCAGACAGAGGAGCTTACCATCACTGTTTAATTTACTTCTCAAATTTTCTCAGCGTTTCTGTTTACTTTGCTGTGAAAGAATCTACAGATTTTCTTTCTACAGATAAAGTGATTTTCATGAGGCAGATTTCTCCAATCAAGCATACAGCTTTTGAGTATTATTAATGCACAATCTAAAATCTCCCCACTTGGTTGAGAATAAAGCATCCTTTGAAAGTGTCCAAAAAACAGGGGAAGCATTGATATGTGTATTCTCAGTCTTTTGAACAGACAAAAATAATCATAGCATTATTATTTTCTATATTTGCCCTTAATGAAAAAAATTGCATTAAATAGTCTAGTATTTCTAAAAATGTAACTTTCTTGGACTTATCATGTCATTAGCAAGTTTCCCATAGTGATCATCTGCTATATCATAGGAAAATGCCACCTTCTGTGAGGTACAACCTGAAGTGAGAATAACCTTATCTGTCACATTACTGGTAAAATTACCTAATGACCTAAACAAAATTAACTAATTTCAAATATTTCGTCTCATCAATAAATTCTTGTGTGTTGCCAACCCATATATGCCAACCAGGATTTTAGTTCTTGCATACAACACATTCACAATAAACCTTGACCACGTTTCCTGTGGATTTCTGTCTGCAGAAATGGTTACCTAATGAGAATGGTGACTCTGCAGATGAAAATGGATGAGTATATTTCACCAAGCCAAGACAAAATCTTATGAAATGTTCCTTTCAGTTGTGGGGCAATTTCTCCATTTAAGGCTCTTGAAGGTTAATATTCCCAAACCTTTTGAAATGTCATCACTACTGAACCTCACCATTTCATGAATTAGTTCTTAGTCAGTTCCCTTCTCATCTTCAGCTGTGCACCTGCCCCTAAAGGTATGCAAGTAGCCCCAGGAGCTTCTCAGTGGTCTTCAGTGCTTCTTGTTTGATGATCAGTAGTCCTTTAAAAACAGAGCTCATTTCCAAAGTTGTGACGAAATGAGAGAAAATCATAGAAAATATTCCACTACTTTCTGTACTGGAGTATTCACAGTGAGCAAGCATGGAAAAAACCAGAAGGGTAAGGCAATAAACCATGGAATCTCTCAAGAATGCAAAGCAGCAATGTTGTAACAGCTGTGTAGGCATAGCAATTCCATGTGTGCAGACATGACTATTCCAAACACAAATTGCATCACCAAAGATAATGAAACACCCTGGACATACTGCTCTCTGTTTCAGAGACTTGTCATAGACACATAAATGTCCGCAGCAAATTTCAGTTGCATGTAGAATTTAGGTCTCCTTTATAAGCTTTGTGCTATGTGGAGAGAATTGCTGAAATGCTTTTGAAGTAACATGAGAACAGATTACAAAGACTAGTTATTTGCTGCTAAAAGAAATCCAATGTTTTTCCACTAAAATCACTTGGATATATATGATATGCCAAACTGGAAACACAGCCAAGGGCTGGATACTTCACCATAAGTTTAGCTTAGCAAGATCTGCCCTGTCTTCTTACGCTGGGTCTCACCTTGGAAAATTGCTCTCAGTCCAAAATTAAAGCACCTTGTCTTGACTGTGCTCTTATGAAAGGAGAGCTGGCCTGAACCTTAGAGAACCTGTTGGTTTCTCTAAGGTTAAAAAAAAAATAGTTTATCTTTTCAGCAGCGAAGTCCAAATCAATAGAGTCATCTTCCATGTGTTCCTCTGCAAAACCAATGTGTTACCTGTGTGTTATATGTTATCAAGTGTTAAATATGTTCTTCAATGTGCTCATTATTGCATTAGAACTTGATCAGCAGCCATGGTATGGATAGAACAATAGTCTGTGTGGTGGTGTCTTTATGCATCACCAGACCAGTCTTAAGAAAGACATAAAATGTGGTATAAAATAAGATAGATGTGAGTTTAAACAGACAAAGAGGTTGATATAACAAGTAGCCTTGGTAGCCATACAAATGGCCAGCAAGGTGCTTTGTCTTGTATCCTTTTTATACCAGTAACACCCCAAGGTGAAACCCACTTACTGTTGGACAGAAGTGGTACAGCTTATTTGGCACTTTTGTACGTTTTTGTGCATGTTACACAGGCAAAGCCTTTTGCTGCCCAGACAGGATGCCCCTGTCTTAGGAGAGCTTTCTGGAAAGGCTATTCTGGCAAATCTTTCCTGACATGGATTTGTCTCTACATTTTTTTATCAGAGTAAACTTTCGTGGGTACATTTTTATGACAGACTAAGCTTGATTTTTCCCATTTACTTTGAATCCATTAATGACAGGTTGAAAATGAAAAATGCCTTCCTATACCAAGAAGGTGCATATCAGGGACAGGCACTGCAATAAATATGCTGGCTTCACAGCTAATTAAATTTACCTTAGTGTATCTTTCCCCCATAGACAAACCCACAGGTGCCAACCCCATCAGTCATTGCCTCACTCACCTTCCTGACCTATCTTTAAAACTAGAAAAAAGACCTGATCAGCTCCTCTCCATTTCAGTTTTGTACTTCCCAGCCTGAAGATCTTTTTATCTCCTAGCTTCTGGCATGATGCCTTTCAGTCTCTGGTCAGATTCAGCAGTGGCAGCTGCTAGGAGAAAATCCTCCTATTCAAGAGATGACCTTATGTGCTCCAAACAGGGCTTTCTCACTCTAAGTCACTTCTCTGTGTTCAACATGCCTGCATTAACACCATGATGCAGATAGATAGGTTGCAAGTGTTCTGGAGCAAAAGGTATTATTTTAAAGGTAAGAGATTTTGCATTTTAAATTTGGAGCGATGGTGAGACAGTCTTTTTTACTAAAGGAAATCAACAGAATTTCACACATAGCATCCAGATTTTATTTTTAAATCAATGCCGCTGTATCATCCTGATTTCCTTCTTAAAGATCCACTGTAAAATCCTGTAATGTCTTGTGAATAATGTTAGTTATTCACTCCCATGCAAATCTCTTATTTTCCAATGCAAATATTGCATAAGGGTAGCACAGCACTCTTAAACATGAACAAGACATAAACCAATTTCATTCAGATTATGATTGTGTCATAAATAAGGCTCTGTATCCACTCAGTTCAAATCGGCCTCCTTAAGCAGGCTTGCACTTGTTAAATCCTGTCTGTGACCTCAGGCAGCCTGTTCTAAATGCAAGACTCTTGCATGTGTGAAGAGAGGAGCTTGGAAAATAACACTGAACTGAGTTAAGGGGAAATCTATTTGGATTCTTTACATCTATGACTGGACTGACTTTGTAAATAACACTCATTTACATATGTTTTAAGAACTGTTGGGTTTGCATATGGAAAAGACAATCACAAGAATATGAAAAACTCATTCAGGTTTGGGTGACCCACAGCCACAAAAAAAAAAATCCTGCGTGTTTGTCCCTGATATTTTACAGAAAATATAGTCAGTGCATGCCTACTAAATTTACTGCATTTCTTCCATCCCCTTTTCCCCCGCACACTATTCTTTTTTATTTTCTGCTCATCATATTAGTTTGAGTACTGACTAGGTTTGACATATGCAATTCACTGTGTGCACTGAGTATGTCTGAAATTACTACTATTACTGTGGGACAAGCCAGGAACTTTAGGAATTTTCCAGCAGCACTAAGTAAAGTAAAGCAGCAAAGTAAAAAAAGGTTGCATACAGGAAAGTGACTGTTTTCAAACAAACATTTTGAGATACTTTTCCTCACTAAAGTATACTTGTCAGGTAAAAGTTTTTCTAGATGTTAATCTGGATTTCATCCTGTTTGAAATGGTTTTGTTCTGTTAGCCATTTAATTTAAAACATAGGGCTTTTTTCCTACTTTAGGCTTGGCTTAGGGGCCCCAATAAGGTGCCATAGCTAGAAATTTCTTGTGGTTGTGCTGCTACAATTAAGGGACTTGACTCATGCTCACACAGGACTCTGACTCAGGAGCTAGAATGGCTTATGCTTGTGTGGCTGTAATATTCCCTGCTCATAGTCATCTATCTTGGTCTAGCTTTCTCCCCTCTTTTTGAGTTTACTCACTCTACTGCAAGATGGGCTAGGCTCTTTGGGAAGCAGCCATAATAACCCCAAAGATTTTAGGCTTGTCAAAATAAACCAGCACTGATATGTGCTTCCCTAATTCATGCCCATCAGCAGCTTCCTCCATTACTTAGTCACCCTGCAGTAAAGGTGGGGATGGAGAACTGCACCTGGAAATGCTCTCTCTTGCCCAGTGTTGGTCACATTTAAGTGACAATTTTAAGACATTAGCTTGGGGACATGCATCCTCTTCAAGGGCTGCCCATGGTATCTGAAATTACTACCATCTGTAGATGGCTAACACAACCATGATTGTTGTGTTGTGTTAACTGAGCCAGTTTTACCCAAGAAAGATTAAAAGAGGTAATAGGGGGAAAGAGGGAGGTGTCTGTCCTGGGAGGATACTGAGAATGTAGGATGTTAAAACATTATCAGAGTATGCTGCTGTTTCCAAATAGTCCCTTATAAACAGTGTCAGGACCTGTGTTCAGCCAGAAAATCACCTCCCAGCTAGGAGCCAGGTGGATCAAATACAAGTCCATGTCTTGCCATGTTGGTCCAAAATCTGACAGTTTACGTTCACCTGTACTAAAAGTTTACGCTGTGCTCCCTGACTCTGCTGTAGGGTGGCTGAGGATCACTCACTGTGGTGAATGGCTGCTTGCCTGAGGCAGTGGGAACCTTGGTCAGGGAGAAAAGGGGGGAGTAGAGAAGCAGATAGCTGCAGGTGACAATCTCTTTAGATGCTAGGATTCACTTGTCATCTTTATAAATTTTCAATAGCAAGAGCAGGATCAAATGGACACTATGTGACTGTGTAGAGGTCCTAACTCACACTGCACAGTTAGTGTGGAAGATCCAACCTCTGCTTTCAATGGAGAGTGGAACTTGTACATAGGACAAAGTTATACTGATGAAAATAAACCAATTTGAATTATCTTTGCCTAAAGGCTGAGACCCACTGCAAAATGGAGGGTTTTTTTTTTCCTGAGTTTAATAAGTGTACATTTTGGTTCTAAGTGTAACCTTAGACAAGTCAGAACGAATTTCTACAGTCTAGAATTAAGAGTAAATTGGCAACTCAGGTAACATTTCTTATTGGAAAAGGTTATATATGAACAGGATGGATTAAATTGACAGGGAAGATGAACTAGATGACAGCCTCTAGAAAATGTTAATGATAATTTTGTTCTGTGTCTTATTTTTCATCCATTTACTAAGAAATACACTTTTTACAAGACTGTTCTTCTTATGAGAACATTGCAGCCCTCTCATGGAGAGTCTGTAGAGCTACTGGCCCTGAAGAAGACAGTGAAGGCAAGAAAATAAATGTGATCGCTGTCTGAAGGTGGGTCTTTAGTCCAGGTCACCACACACACTGCATGCCACATGAAACGCCCAAGACCAAGCCTCAGGCTCTATAATGCTAAATTAATCCTTAGAAAAGAGTTAAGAAAAAGGCTTTTTTCTTCATGAACAACAGCAATCCAACTGCATAAGGGTGCCTTAGAGTGACACCAGTAAACCTGTGTTGATTCACGCTGGAACAATTCAGCATGTAGTGCCCCCAGGATCTGCTGCACCTCTCTGTGGACATCACCATGCCCAAAGCAAAACCAGTGTGTTTGCTTCCCAGCCACACCAGCCCACAGTCCAGCACTTTAGGTTTAACTGGGATTGATGGCCATTTAAGCCAGTCTGCCAAGCTTGAGGAAGTGGCAGCTGAAGAGCAGACCCAGTGTCTGCTCTCTCAAGTTTACAAAGGGGTAATAGTTTCTTCCAGAAGAGAGGAACAGCCAGGAGAAGCTATAAACTATTCTAGATTGTCCCAGCTGTGCTCTTTTTAAAGTACAGCTTTTCTGTTTTTTGCTGCTCTTCTGCATTTTCAGCTGCTACTCCTCACCTTTCCCAAGTGATCTGTGTAATCTCTGTAGCTGCTGTTGCTGGTGGTGTGGCCATACCCAAGGCAGAAGGTGGGTGTGTATTGTAAATGCACAGTGAGCCCCGTGGCAGGGAAGAACAATGATCTGATTCCATGTTTTCAGAAGGCTAATTTATTATTTTATTATACTATATTATATTACTTTATTATACTATATTATATTAAAGAATACTATACTATATTATACTATACCAAAGAATACAAAAAAGATACCTACTGAATGCTAAAAAGATAATAATGAAAACTCGTGACTCTTTCCAAAATCCCGACACAGCTTGGCCATAATTGGCCAATGAGTCAAAACAATCACACCAGAGTCCAATCAAGCAATCACCTTGGGTAAACAATCTCCAAATACATTCCACGTGAGCACAACACAGGAGAAGCAAATAAGAACTGTTTTTCTTTTCTCTGAGGCCTCTTGCTGCCTTTCAGCTTCCCAGGAGAAAAACCCTGGGTGAAGGAATCGTGTCCAGAGGATGTGAATGCTGCAGGTCTGCTGCTCTGCTCCCAGTGTCACCATAGCAGTGAGAAGCTGTGCATCTGAGACACAGCACAAGGTATCTTAATATCTTCTTCCCTAGGAGTCAGGGTGTATAAGCTGAAGTACAAGCTTTATGTCCATTACACAGTATGTTTTGACTGAGAAGCATTAAGAAAACACTAGGTTTCAATAGGCCGTCTGTAATTACTGTGTTGCCTAGATAGTGGCCACCCCTGAGCTGGTGTATTTAACATATATCAGGAGTTTTGTCCCTTCTTCAAGTTGAAGATTGAGTACTCTCACCCAGTTCCCTGGATAGGAACATCATATATTTTCTTCTCTTCACATTTTGGAAAGGGGGAGGTTTTTAGCCAGATGTTGCTTAACAGAAATCAGAAACCTCCTTTAAAACTATCAAGTAGGTTTTCATCAATGAATTCATTTCAATTCAGTTCAATGGACTGGCAGCCCAGGAAGATAAACAACACTCTCTTCTTGCAAATGTTCTATTACCTGCTGGAGAAAGGCTCACTGATGCATCAAAACTCAGTTCCTCACATGATTACAGAAAGTCCTGCTACCACATCAAAGGCATAAGGTATCAGAAACAGTTTAATTCAGTTTGAAAAGTCTGGCTACTGATGGAGCTAGTTCTTCCACCTTGTCCATGGCCTGTCCCTGCTGTCCCTGTCCTGCTGGCACACAAGGTGACATGGATCAGTTTTCTGGTATCACTAAATGCTGATTTTACCAAACATAAAGTTTCCGTTTCACAGAGATGTGAAAGCATTGTCAGGACAAAATCACCACTTAAGCAGTGCAGTCTTAGATCACTTCCCCTACACAATGACTGATTAGTGATTCCATGTTCAAAGAAATCGGATTTGCCTGTGGCTAAAAGTTCTTTTCAGCACTTTTTAAGAAAAGACTTGGTGTAGTCAATTTGCTTTTTATAACTCCTACCAACTCCAAAGTTGGTAGAATTCTAAATATTCTAAGTTTTGGAGTATTTATTATATTTTTACAATTATTTTAATGATAGTTTTCCAAATACTGTACTTTCTGTGAAGGAGGTGTGATTTAAGTCAGATGGGCCCATGGTACTAATTTTTGGACTGCACAGCAAAAGCAAAATGGCATTCAGGCTGAATCTTATGCACGTGTACTGGCATTATGCTGTCAGAAATTAGCTTATACAATTAACAATTAAACTACACTCATCAGATCTGGGTGTTAAACTATGCTCAAATCAATATTGAACTTCTAATTATACTGGTAATTCCTCTGTATAGCATATCTGTTGCCAGGAGAGCATTCTTTAGCCTTGATGGATCAGAATTTCATGATAGGAATGGCCAAGTTAGGAGTTGGGCTTATTGTTTTGGCTCTGAATAACTGTAATAAAGTTTAAAACCTTGTGAATTATTAAAAACAATGCTTTATCCATCTTGCACCAAGTTCTCTCTCCTGAAGACCAGTGCTCATGTGTTGTAGCAGCTATTGACATAGGTTTTCTCTTGCCTAATATGATGCTGAATTTTTCATTGGTAAATCACAGTGTGACTTGATCACTGATGTTATAATGGGGAATTACATTTCAAAATTACTTTAAAATTAGTTATTTCCTTTACCCTTTCAATCATTTAATAACTAATCAGTTAAATCTTTAAGTGATCATTTGTATTTCATTGTCCTTCCTTTTCCGTACTAGGTAAGAAATAATTAGAAATCTATCTTCTTTGTGGATCCTTTCATTTTAAAATAATGCCTATTATTATGTGTGTAATCAGAGTAGAGTGGTAAAATTGTAAATATCTAAAATTAAATTATATCTCATAGCTAAGATAAATTAGTAAAAGGAAGACTTTTTTGGAAAATATTTCCTTAAAATTACTCTAACATAAAAAACCTATATTAATTTTGCCCTATATTTTATTCTGTATTTTGTATTAGAAATTAATCTATATAGTCTTAGGTTATTTTTGTTTTATTGACAGAAATGCTACAATAAAATGTAGAAAACAAGTCGTAACTTTGTGTGTCTCATAAATATATTCTAATATATAACACAAATAAAAATCTTTTTGACTGGTAAATCTAGGACTAGTTTTAATTTCACATTTATGGAATGGAAACATTTTCTTGAAAACATATTCTAGTTTCAAAATGAATGCAGAATGATTTTTTGTATAATTAGCATACATACTTGGAAAGTTTCAGATAGAATTATAATTCAGTCAAGATGAAAAACTACTTAAAATGCACAAAAAGGGACCCACAATTAGAGACTGGAAGGTAGTTATGCACAATAGTGGGAATACATAATTCAAAATGTCACTTAGCACTCAACTTGGAATTATATTAGTTGTACACTGATTCTCCTGTTTGGCAACTCAGAACATGCTTTGCCTCAAAACAGGAAAATAAAAGGTACTTCACATAGTTCACACACTTCACATTCAATGATGGTGAAAAATGGAACATTTTCTGGCTGGTTTAGGAGACATCCTTATCAAATTAAATAAGGTTGCTGCCTTTCACCTAATTATGACTCAAAAACATAATTCACCTAGGCACTAAATTCAGTGCAGATTTCTTAAAGTCTTGTCTGCCCTAACGTTTTAGTTCATTAGTTAATGCAGCTTAACATGGGCTAGTTTGAAACACAAGAAAAAAACTAAAAAGCAGGGGGGAAAAAAAGCAGAGGAAGAAAGTTAAACAAGTATATTATAGAGATTTTAAATCTTTTCAGGAGTCAAAAAACCCCATGCAGTTAAACTATTCTTACCTTGGAGTTTCATTCAGATATTTCCTTAAGGCTTTCAGAGAAGGAGTGTTGAGGAGAAAATAGCACAGGGTAGAATAGCAGGAAAATATAGCAGAAAGGACAGTATAAGTGGTTATAGAAAACTGGCAGATAGTGACAGAATAGTCAATGGACAAGAGCAAATGCCCGCATAAAAGAAATCAGTATGAAGGCCCTGAAGCATGGAGAAAACTGCCTGCACACTAAACAAAACTGTTTACTTAGTTTTGATTTATAGACATTGCATCATGTATTTCAGTTGGTGCATGAGATATTTCTCTTCAATCCAGACCTTGCTAGCAAATGAAAATATCTGATTTTCAAGCAACCCTTCAGAGAGAGAGTATTAGGTAACATATGATTGATGAGTATCTATAGTATTATTAAAATTAATCTAATCTAATATACTCCCTAAGTCTAATAGTCATTGAGTCCATTGTTGCACTTAAAAAAGCTGGGGAAAAAACCTGAGTGGATCAATCCGCATTTTCAAAGGCAAATTAAAATATAAAAAAAAATTAAAACAGATAGCTCTACACCAACCTCCAATAAAACTTTTAAACTACTGAAAGTCACAACTTTTTAAATCAGTCCTTTGAAATTCTGTCCTTGTTACCCAGTCTACAGATGATCACTTCCTGCAGGACACTGCAGAAGTCTAAAACCAGCAATGTCTTAGCAATGGCTAAATGTAGGGAATTTACCTTTTTAGCAATTACACCTTTATTCTTAGTAATACCTGAGACAGCATTTGGAAGCCACCTTGACTTTTATTTAGGTGGCTTCTAAAGCTGTATTATCTCATTTGGTCAGTTCTTTGATTTACTGGTTGGTTTTCAATACTGATTATAGGATGCAGTAGGCCTTGGTGTAAGCATGTGGCAAAGTAGTTTCCTGATTGGGGATATAAGGAAGAGGAGTGTTTAGAAAATAAAGAAAACAAATGAAAGGACCAGCATAAAACTGCTATTTTGAGTTGCTGTCAGAAAATAAAATGCAGAACTTCACCTACCATGAAAATTTTATAGAATGAATATTAATGTTATGAAGAAAAGTAGGGTGGATTTGCATTATGTATTTGACTCGTCCCTGGAGTGAAGAGGCTGACACAGGCTTGTAACAGCATTAGCTATAGCCAAATTTTAATTGAAGATGATTGATTGTTGAGCTTTCTGTTAATTAACCGCCTATTCTGCACTTTCCTACAAAACACGCTTTCAAAATAAGTTTTTAAATTTAACCATCAAAAATACAGTCATGAATTTCACTTACAAAAGATGCCTTGTAATAGCAATCCTGGAAAAATAAAAGAATGCCTAACAAATAAAATACAACTGGATTTGAGCTCACCAAGGTTTTCATGAAAAGCAAAAATCTAAAATCTAAGCTAGTTACTAGTTTATTTAAATCTAAGCTAGTTACTCACCATTTCAAGAAGCCCAGTCCTCAGATGCTCATGGGAACCTGGCCCTTGTAGTACAGAGGTAAGCTCTCACAAATCCATTTTAATAACAGAAAGATATTAAATAAATTTTTTTAAAATTATGCCTGAAAAACTCTCCTCCATCTAATTGCAACCAAACTGTTTCACTTGAGTTTTTATTTCCCCCTTTTGTCTTGGATTTAGAATTAAATACATATTCAATCACAAAATAAAATTTTATCATTGGCTCTGTATGATTTGCTGATGGGGCTGTGCACTGTGTGTGATTCCTCATCCTGGCATAATACAAAGGTCAGATTGGCAATATGAATGATTAAAATAATTTGCCCAGGATAAGGAAGGATACTTCTTTCCTAATGCAAAATAGCTTCTTTCAAAATCACTCTAATTTTTTTTAGTTTTGTGTACTATGAAGGAACCTTCAACATACAGTGACACAAAGAAAGGGAGGGATTCTTCTCTAGTCAATACAGTGAAAACAAAAACAGATGTTCTATGTCCAATCAGGTGTCATGCCATCACTCTCCAGCTGCTCCACAAATAGCACCTTTGAAGCATCTTGTCAGTGACAATCTAATGCAAATTTCAGCATCTTTACTTCACAGTGCAAAACAGATCATGATTCACAGAAAACCAGAAGGAAAACAAGGCTGTTAAAATGATTTACCTGTTTTGGGATGGCACACTGTTCCATTCAGACTGAGATTTAGGGAGGGATTAATCTAAACACTGAAGTCATCCTAACTCTGGAGGACTAAGCCAAATTGTTTCTCTGCACTCCATCAGTATGTGTCCAGGAAAAGAGATAGACACCCCAGACAGTGATCACCTCAATTTAACACAGGTGTCAGAGGAAGTGTGATGAATTGCTTCCTAAGGTACCTTTCTCTTTTCACTGACTACAGGGGAAGTACAGACTAGACACCTTATTTTTTAAACTAAAATCAGATGAGATTAAATTCAACAAACTTCATGGGAGGTGCAGAGAGCAGGATCAGGAAAAGATGAACAGAGCACAATGAATGGATAGTTGTCCAATATTTCTCTTCAGACTCACCTCTCAATGTCTGCCCTATCCATTATTTACTGCTCTCCATCCAAAAGCAGCACTGAATAGAGAATCACTCATTTTCTCATGGGCTTTCCCATAGTACTCTCGTTGTAGTGCTCTAGTTCTCCACAAATATTAATGAATTTATCTTCCTGACACCCTGGTGGGGTTGTTATTTTTCTCTTGCATGTCGTGAGTGAAGACACTGAAAAAAAAGAAAAAAGGTCCTCTAATACTGTTTCCCCCAGGTAGCGTGCCTTTCAGCTGGATTTTTCAGAGAACTTGGTAACTTCAGGGTTTCATAAAGTCAAAGTATAGTTCCTGTTCCCTTCTGCTGCAATTATTTGCCATTAGCAATCACCTGAGTACTCTCTAGGTGTTTTAACATGGATACCCAGAGAAAAGTAGGAGGAAAGCAGGGACCCAAATTTTAAGTCCTCTGCCATATTCATGACACACTTTCCAAGATTTGCAACCAGATTTGGACATTTTTCACTGTTCAGCTGTTCGCTGTTCAGCTTTGACTCATTCCCTGTCTGAATGTTCTTCCTGTATTTCCCCTCCTGGCTGCGAGATCTGTAGATTTTTGGGCTGTGAACAGTTGCACTCAATGATCTTGGAGGCCTTTTCCAACCTTTATGATTCTATAATTCCATGCTTCATATATCCTCAGACATGAACAGTCACAATCCAAGCCACATCCCAGGCCCCATGCCAATGTGAGCAGGCGCTGTGCCTAGGCAGAGCAGAGCGGGTGTGCTGGGCTGGGGACAGAAAGGTCCATCAACAAGTTAAATAAAAGTGCCCATAAATTGAATGTGAGCACTGGACCCCTGACCATGGACCTTGCTGGCTCTTCTTTCTCTGAAAGAAGCTCCCAGGTGAACAGGGGTAATTATCTCTTGGAAGTCCAGGCCATGGCAGAGATTGCAGGACAATGTGCACCATGGCACGGACACCCGTGCTGCTGGAGGAGCTGTGCCTGGCAGTGTGGGAACAGCATGTCAGCCTCTTGGTTTCAGCAGCAGGAGCTGGTCCTTGATCCTCTAATTTAGCACAAGCGCTCCTCCAGGGCCGTGCAGTGAGGGCCACAAGACAGAACGACCTGCAGAAGGGTGTGACTGTCCTCTCCCCACAGCCCTGCTCTGTGGCGCCAGCCTTGGAACACGTGCATTGAAAAGTACGATAACCTTTTATGAAAATACTGGTGGTAGTGTTGTGGCTGAGGTGGGCTAGAGGTGTAACAGCAGAGTTTGCAGGAGGAAATTCAATTTTTTATTAATTGTGGAATAATGAAAAATACATTTTTAATCACCTGGTTCTAAATAATGCTTGTGTTTCAAAACCAGGGTGGAGTTCTTTTGGTGTTAAACAGCCCCAACCCCTGAAAAATAATGAAAGAAAGCCTTTTTTGTTTGTGAAAGGATTGCTGCCAGAAAAATGTTTTTGCCAGTGCTGTGATCTATCCAACTGTGTGGCAGGGGTACACCAACTGGATATGCTAAAGAGTAAGCTTTATTATTTCAGTGAATTTCACTTTATCAAAATAAAACTGACTGTTCCTCTTAGGAAAAAAATGTTACAGGAAGAACTTAGAATGAAAGTCATCAATACCATGGTCTGATTTTAATTTAATCAAAGTTAAACCATGAGAACACAAATAGTAAATTAAGATAAGAACAAACAATGTTTATAAAACCAGCATAAGTCTTGGCTTGTAACTTGATATAAAAATAAGAAATGAATAGGATATTTAGTATTGCCAAGCTACTATGTTTCCAAAGCTGAATATGAGATTAATCAGAGTCCATTAATCTTAATTTTCTGTCTGACCAAATATAAAGAAATTTTACTTTTTCAACCTCATTGATAATTTTTACCATTAACATTTCTTAGTTTGCAGAAAACACTCATG
>NW_005054315.1:1848962-1853523 GCF_000277835.1 Geospiza fortis
GTACAAAATATAGATTTGACATTGCACTGCTTCTCTCTTCCCAAGTCCTTCTTAATCTTCGCGTCCATTAGCTGACTGTTTGCAATATGGATTTATTTCAGCCTGTTTCTTACACCATCGAGGTCTTTAAATGAAGTTCTGCCCCTGTACATGAAAAGACTTCTTAATTTGCAGTTTCATATTATACAAAGATTAACAGTAGAAGGTTATTAGCAGTGCAAGGTTATTAAGAGCGTGTATAATGTTATTTGAACGATAGCAGAATCCCATGAAATCCCATTTCAGTATAACTTTATTAGTGACAGAAGTATTCTGTGCTTTTTCCTAGAAGGACCTATAATAAATTGCTGCAAATCAGTATGCATTTTAATCTCCTTTTCAGCTAGCAGTTGACAATTTTGTGGTCTATTACAGGCCGTGATTGCTCAGTGCAAGTGTTAAGAAGCGAATTTACTTTACCATTGGCAAAGCTAATAACAATATCACTATTATTTTAAAGAATTTTCTTTCTGGTTTACTTAAAATCATTTCAGATATGTTTGGAAGTTTTTGAGTTTAAGCCTAGCATTCAGTATGCTAATTTCCTAAACTCCGATGAGGTCCAGATCCTGTAATGCCTCACTTGAGCATAATCCAGGAGGGAGAAGAGGGGAAGAACAGAAGTTAGATCACTAATTTGGTTTGTAAGGTGGTAGAGGTGACCATTTCTGGCTCTAAATGGGTCTTGCAATTAGGCACCCTGAGATCTGTCCCCAGTCCTCAGCAGAATGTCTTTGCCCCCGAGTTCAGCTGATATCAGGGGTAGCTCGGGGGTGTTTTCCCCTGCCTTGCCACAGGCACCCAACAGGGACAGCAACCCGAGCTGTGCCCGGCAAACCCTTTCAGGATTGCTCACAACACCTGCACTGATGGTTCCACCTCCAAACCACACGGCAGGTGTCGACATCTTAAACTGCCTTGACTGTTTATAGAGTAATCATAAAGGTCTGAGCTCTTAATCAGCACCTGAGCTGAAAACACCATAGACTTAGAGGAGTCACTAATGCCTGAAGAGCATACACCTACACGTACCAAGAAAACTCTTCTTGTCCAAGCCAAGGTAATACTTTCCCTGTAAAGTTTCAAAATCTCATAGTTGTTCTCAATTCTTATTCCTGTGAGACTTTCTCATAAATTTCTTGCAAAATCAACCCAGGTGTACAAAGATGCACTTTATAAACACTTATTCTTTTATTTTCCACTAGAAAAATAAAAGAATGATTCGCAGCTGAAGGATAGACCTATCATAATTTTGTAACCAAAATATCCTCAACCCTAGGAGCTTTGTTTTACCAGCACTTCATTTAAATTCCCTGCTGTAGCACATCCTGTGGGATGCTCATATAGATGAGCCCCTGGCTGCTATCAGTACTTTTTAATCTTCATATTGTCCAACCCTCCTCAGACAAAGGCTGTAGTGCCGTTCCAGGCTTCATTTTCTCTGGTGACAAAAACAATTTAATAAATTCCAGTCCTTTCTCATCCCAGCTATTCGTTCCCTCCTTGTACCACAATCTATCACCTCCTCAGTTGTGCCCGTGTTGCAGGACAATGTGTGTTCAGTGCCATGCTCTAAATTAGATTAGTGAAATAATCTGTGTTGAAAAGACCCCTTTTTTTTCCTTTCTGGAACATTTTTCTTAGCTTAGAACATTTTGTTGATCCTATTGAGTAAAATCTTATCAAGCACTCCACTGGCAGAGCTGAGGAGATAAATATCAGTAAGGGAAGGGAAGCAAGCAGCTTGAGATGAAAATATTGTCAGAAGGAAAACTGTTCACAGACCTCCATCCTTAGAGACTGGAGAACCAGGAACACCTGTTTTCTATGATATGGAAACCCTGCAGTGCAAAAAAACCTTGAAAATAAATTGAGTCATGACTATGAAAGCCGCAAATATCAAGAGTTCTTAAAGTCTAATAAGTACTCTGGAATTTTTATCCAGAACAAAAAGTTGTTATTCGAAAGTTGTTTCCTAATTTTATTGTCTATTCACCTCTCTGCCTGCGTCCTGAATTTGCAGATCTTTAAGAGCTGACTTTGCAGTTCCCATTTGAAAAGCTATTTTTTCTGATTCAGAAGAAGGTTCTGCACCTTCATCACTGACAATATTTTTGTTGCATGGCTTCTTTTTAGCCAAGAGTGTGAGGTAAACTTACATGGAACGAACGGACAAAATCTTGAACACATAGCCTGTGACATTTGTGCAACAGACAGAACTTCTGTGCACAGTGCAAAGAAACAGCCAAAAAATCCATGGCTGAGATCCCCCCAAGTAATGAAAACCCTGGAGACACGTCTCTCACCTTTAGGCTTCAGAAATAGGTGTGTAGGGCATCCCTACCGCAGCTCAGCGGGGCCAGCAGGGCAGGGCTGTAGGGAGGGAGCTGTGCTCTGACAACACCAGGACAGGAGCTGACAGTCCCAGGGGGCTGACATGGGGTCCTGAGCCCTGGGCAGGGCAGGGGGAGCCCTGGGTATGGGCAGGGAGGGGAATTTCTCTGTGCCTTTGGGTCAGGTCAAGGTGTGATGGGATGAGGGAGGATAATGTCATTCAATAAATCTGCCAGGATGCATTTGCCATGGGTTAGGTGAGAAATTTCAAGGAAAAATCCTAGCAGATTTCACAGTTTGCTGAATGCAATTTGTAGCAATATTGATCTAGAAATAAAGCATACTCTATGCCTCCAAGCCACTGAAAAGCAATCATAAAATTACTGCAACCAATAAACATACCACAATGGAAACAGAAATGTAAAATAAATTTTTAAGGCCTGGTCTTGCCTCCGGAGAGGAGGGATGTTTGCTCTATTGTTATAAAAATCACAGAAAACATTTTGGACAAAAGCTATTGCAAATATATTTTCATTCAATCCTGACTGATCCTGCTTCCTTCCTCCTCCCACTGCATTCCTGATTTTGAAAAGCAGGGTTTGATATGTGGGTCTCTCATTTCTCACCTTTCCCTTTAATCTCATGGGTTTCTTTGGGATGTTAGTCCCCAAGGGGAAGATAAATATTTTGCCCCCTCCTGCCTTATTTATGAATAGGTAAAGCAGCTAAAAAAATAATATAGGTAGAGAGCCAATCAGTTGTTTGGGATTCTTTCCCTGCCTTGAAGAAATAGTTTGGTGTTCTTACTGGCAGGTTTTCTGAAGGACAGCAGTGGCTTTCACAGCAGGGAAGGGGCAGGTTTCAGAGGGGCAGCACTGGGTGCAGGGCAGGCGAGCCCAGCCCGGCCCCAGCACCCTTCCCTGCCCAGCCCACCCTGGCTTGGCCACTATGGGGCCAGGGAGGCTGAGGACAGAGACACCACTGGCCATGTTACCTCAGCTCGTGCCTAACCCATGTGTTCACCTACAGACCTCTGAACGGGAGGGCTTTGTCCGGAGGAGCGCTGGGATGTGGGAAGGACCTGTCGTACTTGTTACACAGCTGCTGCCTTTATTGGGCTTTCTGCTGAGTTTCCTTCATTTCAGCTCTTTCAGCAAAGAAAATCTACTGTCACTTTTCTCCATGGTAAACCATACTGTACATTGTTTGGAAATGGTTATGAGAAGTAGTACTTGTTCTAAATATAGGGTCTAACATTTTATTTTGAATTTGAGTGAGAATGGGTCCTTTGCAATTCTCTTCCTGCTACTTTTGGACAGTTTATTTTTTATGAGGCTGGATCACATCAAATAGCTGCAGCATACTTTTTCCCCGGTGATAGTTTCTAATTACTGCTTAACTATAAGACTTTATGAGCAATTAGATGAGCATTAGAATGACAGAATTCAACAACAACATTCAAAATGAAAAATAAACTCGCTGGGGGAAGGGGCGGGGGGAGGAAAACAACAACATGTGCAACCCATTTTATAATTCAGGACAGTCTTGAAAATTTCAGCTATTGCTTCAGCTTGGCAGAACAAAAGGCAGAAAAAGGCAGATTACCAGAACACCCCAGCTTTAGGGTTTGTATGAAGACAAGGTGATTTATTTTGTTGACTTTCTCTACTGAGATTTATGTTCTGATTTGTTGATTTATAATTGTGATAATGGTTCCATGGGTCTAATGTAAAAAAATCTTTCATTTCCAGGTATCACTTTCAAGCTGTCATTTCACAATATGCAGTCTCTAACCACTCATCCCTGCCTCCCCACATTGTACCACCTCCACAGTTGTGTCAACACAACTGTTTGTGGAACTGCAATCTAAACTGGATCACTGAACTGATTTGGACTACAAATAACATTTGCTTTGGAGGGGACAGGGCGTGGGAATGAGCAACTGGGGGCAGAAAAGGGCCAGCTGAGATGGAGAGGAGGAAAAAGAATGGGAAACTAGTCTTAACACTGAATCTGAACTATTGTGAAACTGAATTCATACCCACTCATGGCTAGCCCAGCCATGCTTTTCACCTAGTATTAATCAAATTACACATATTGAATTCTTGTTCCCATTACATTTATTACAAACAAGAGGATAAATTCCATTAAGAGTTTACAAACCATCAGTCAAGACTGCATTAATCCC
>NW_005054315.1:1853545-1898262 GCF_000277835.1 Geospiza fortis
GTAGTACTCAGGGAGTGAGTTCTAGCCCTGATTTTAATCAGTGCCACAGCAATTTGATAGTTCACTCCCCAGCTCTGCACTGGCCTGTCACATCCTGCTTGTTAAGGCAAGTCTGGTATAAGAAGACTAACCTGAAGCAGTGTGGCTACAGGTCAGAGGGAGCACGTGCACTTCAGGCCAGTTACTCATTCCTATCCCACTTTTGTTATGCAATATCAAGAGACCTGACTGCCCTTCTTATGCTTTCAGAAGGCTTCAGCTCAGAATCCAGAAACTGGACTGCCAAAACAAATTATTCATATTTGAATGAATACTGAAAGTTGTAGAGGGGCTTTTTACAAGGGCATGTAGAGATAAGACAAAGGACAGTTGCTTTAAATTGAAGGAGAGCAGAATTAGATTAGATATTTAGAACAACTTCTCCACAGTGAGTGTGGTGAGGCATTGGAACAGGCTGCCCAGAGAAGCTGCAGACCCCCAACCCTGCAAATGTTCAAGGCCAGGCTGGATGGTGCTCTGAGCAACTTGGTCTGGTGGGGGACACCCCTGGCCATGGTAGAGTTGTTGGAACTAGATGATTTTTAAAGTCCCTTCCAACCCAAACCATTCTATGATTCCATGAATTTCACACAGAGAAGTGTAAGCAACACAAACATACTTGCAGGCCTTTATATTTTGCTTAAAATAGATCTGGAACTAAAGGAATTCATGGGCTGAATTAGAAGCTGATTCCTTCTTTTAAAAATTACCCAGTGATCAGCCAGTGTGATTACCCAGTGACCTGGAATAATAATTTAATGACATCAGTATGTTAAGTAAACGATTTTACAACCAAACAGTTGAGTCACCTACATACAATCCATTATTTATAGCACAAGTATCAACAGTACATAAAATAGTAATTGAACATACTAGATTATTTCTCATAGGTTGATCAAAGAACTGCTAAAATAATTGCTAATATGTCATCAGCATGAATAATGATTTTGTCAGATTTAAAATATTATTTCATTATTTCTCATAAAGAACAATCGTATTCCAGTCACCCTATCAATCCACATAAATAAAAACCTAAGAAATTTTCTAACTTGTAGCAATGATACAGTGTAATAATTTGACTTTTGCTATCAAAACATCCTTGGGACTATGGGTAGAATCAAAGTGTCTCTCTTTAATAGAAAAATATAAAATCTTATGTTCTCTTGAGAAGAAAACAAGGGCCAGGAAATTAGCATTTCTTACTTTCCAAGTAATTGTTATTTGACTAGCCATAGACCCACAAGTAGTTATGGTTTGCAGCCTAGCCTGTTCTGTACTAGGATAGAACTGAGTACAATCTAAGTTAAAATATCAGTCATGTTGAATGGAGAAAAAGAAGTCAAGATTTAGGATTTCTCTGAATGTCTCCCTGTGAACACTTCTGATAGTGGGTAATGTTTATGGGCAGACACATTCATATGCTCTTAATCCTGCTTAAACAAAGGTTATTTTTTGACAAGGGTATGATTGTCACTGCCATAGACCAAATAGTGCCCCATGTATTATCTTTTGACAAAAGTTATATGTAATTCCTCATGTATTTGGGCTCCCAGTGGAAGCATTTGACAGCAAATGACTGTCCAGAAATATTTAATTAAGCTTGAACTTACCAGGAGAGCTACAGACATAACAGGTTTCCTTCTTGCACAGTATGCCACAGTATGCAATTTTTTCCTCCTGTACTGAGCTGCACAAATGTGACTGTCCAACTCCTGTTTCTTTACCCTGTTAATAGAAATCCTCATTTTTCTCATTCCAGTTTCACCCACAGCTAACAAAAAGAAAAATAACAAAACCAGAATTCACAATAGAAAGATCACACTGCAATTTTTTTGCACTGAAGTGATTGCCAAATTCTGATCAAATACAGCCTGTATCCTTTTGGAGGAATTAATCTACAACCTCAGCCTCAAAGAACAGTTACAGAAGGGAATGACAGCATTTGCCTGCCTGCAATGCCTCCACATTTTTATTAGATCTGAACAATGCTGTCATAATGGAAGAGAAGATCCAGTTCTGTAAGGGTGCTCTGTGAGGAGTTCAAAGATTATGATTTAACTGACTCATGGAAGTGGAATAAACAGAGCATGATGATTTTCCAAATTCTGGAACAGGAAGACCTGCAGAGTGACAAGTGATTTCTGGGCCATGGTCTCAGACTACAAACAGTTTATCTGCCAGATTTTTAGTTCGTGTTCAACCTCACAGTGTGGTGCCACAACCAATTTTACAGCAGTGCTGAAGGTATGTTTTCAGCCTCATGCCACAGTACAGGGCAACAGGATAAAAAGGGAAAAAGAGTATCTGAAGACAGTTTTTTCACTAAATACTTTATGCCATGAAAACCCATCTTGGGTACCTGGTAAGATATTCACATTAGGCAAATCAAAATAATTGAAAACACAAGTTCTTTTTAAAAATTCAGACCTTTAAATAAGAGCTCAGGATAAACTGTCAAAGACTAACACATCAAAATTCATTAGTTACAAAAAAAATTCCTAAAGGAAAAGAAGTATAAAGATTATTCTTTGTGGATTTTTGTCTGTCCTAAGCAAGAAATTGTGTTCTAATCACCTTTTCTGATGTACAGATATCAATTTCTTCTTTCAGGCATTAAAAAACACTGTAGAAAGTGATGAGTTCCATAAATAAAACAAAGACATTAAAACCTACAATACATTACTGGCAAGTCTGATCAAAGAGTTTTTAAAGCTGTAACAGAAGTCACTGCAGACAACAGCTGAAGTTACTGCAAAATAAATTAATCACTGAAACAGATGGCAGAAATTATTGTCCCTTATACGTGGAAAAACAAAGTGAGAATTATTTGTTACCTAGAAGCAAAGTGAGGACTATTTGTTACCTAGAAGCTGTGGATTTAAGCCAGTTTTCCAGCAACTTCATAATTAATACGATTTATACAAAACATAGGATATCCTGGTTTCTAAATTTATAACTAGAAAAAAATGGCAGTACTGTCCAAATACATATATTTTACTTCAAAATTTAGCTGCAATGTAATACTGCTGGTTTAGATTCAGTTTAAGTTACTTTTAGGAACTCCAGCATACTGAATGGGGAGCACCATAAACCCCATTCCATCATCAGTGAGAAGCTCAACACAGTTTTATTAGTTATTAAGAATAGTGCTCTCAGTTTCCCTAATGTGAGTCATGAAGCCAAGCAGGCAATTATGTAAGGCAGCTCTTGGTAAGTATAAAATAAAATTAAATTGATCATTTTGGTTACAAAATTCTCAGACCACTTTATGAAATGCTATGTTGTTTGCTCCCATCAGCTTCAGCAAGTATTGAGTGTTGTCTGTATCTCAAAAATTAGGGCTTGTTTTGCTAAAAGTTATGCTGACAATTTTTATAGTCAGATTACTGTGTATTGCTACAATTTATTAACATTTAATTGCAAGATATTAATAAGAATCCAGGAGAACAAAAGGAACAAGATGCTCAAGGACAAATTTCCTGTGTAGTGTAAATGGGAAGAGTTTCCAGATTTCAAAGACTTCATATTAATGCATATCTGCTAAGACTTAATTCTTTAAGTACACAGATGCAGACAACACTTCAGTAAGTTTATTTTTCTGCTGAGGGTCTACATACAGATTCCTGCTCATCTCACGCATTCCCACTTACAACAATTTGCATGTTCAGAACCTAACCAGAGTGACAAGATTAGGGAAAGCAAAGTCATAAATTGTCAAGAATCAGTGACCTGGAACTCTGGGAATGAAATTTGTCTTTCCATGTTTTGGTGCACTTGAGGACTCACCTATTGAGAGTATTTTTCCAGGCTTCAAGCAGGAGCTTGTCAGTTTTCTTTCAGAAAAGCAGCAGTTTGGCCATGGTCCCCTGGCAGCAGGAACATGCTTATGCAGAGCACAAAGAGGCCTCAGAAGCCAAAATGCTGTGCTCACTTCCCCACCACAATGAATTGCCATCTGAAAGGTGCCAGATCCACAAAACTAGAAATTCAGGCAGACAGAGGACTAATAGAAAAGCACCTGGTTTCCCACTGCCTTTTCAAATACCTCTAGAATGAGATGGTGCCCATGTATATCACCAAAGGCTGCTTCCTCACCAGTAAATCCTGTAGAAGTATGGCAACTGCCAGAAACAAAATGAGTTTCATGTCTGAAGAAGTGTGATACAGAGTAATGGCAAGGACAGAGTGAACTGTTGGGAAATTATTGTATTTCAAAGTGTATGTGTTTCAGACATGAGGTCACTTCAGGAGGGCCTCAGGAGTAGGTTAACCAGGTAAGTAACTTCATTGGAGAAGGAGGAGAGAGAAAGCTAAAATGACCTGAAATATGTTGGTAAGCATTTCTATTTTGTCCTCTCAAACTAGCATCTGGAGAAACAAAAAAGCTAGCAAGAGTCTGAGAGAAGTGAGCCCAGATTTTTAGGATCAGATCTGTCTGTTTTAACACTTTAATTTTATCTGGAGACTGCCCTATGCCTTTTATGATGAAAGTTTGTGGGAAGCAGTTTAAATATTTCCAAGGACCACATGCAGACAACATCTCAATCTTTCCTTACAAAATCTGGGAGTGGCATAATATTAACCTACTGTTGATTATCATTTAAAAATATTTTATTTTACAGAGAACTTATTGGACTACTTTCAATGGTCCTGAAATAAAACTGCAGTGGTGGCTCAAGGTGCTAGTCTTGAATAATGGTTCATGTGATAAAGTCTATCTCTACAAGGAAGCTCAGACATGTCTTCCCAAAACTTGTCCTCCAAATCACCTCCAAGTTTGTAGCTGACATACCAGGATTTAATTTTCTGTCTTTGGCGCTGAGCAGCAATTTTTACACCATTACTTAAATTCTTCATAATTTTAAATAGCACTTCACTAAATTATTCTTTAAAAAATGTCTTAGCTATCCACTAGATGAGACCATCAGAGAAAGCTTTATCTCTCTTCTCCCTTCTTTGCTGAAAACCAACAATTATTAAGAGATAAAGTGAATTGTGATAAGCATTTCCACTTTGTGATATCAAAATTCCTCTTCACATTTGGTAGAAAACCTAATTACTTCGTTTGGTCATTATGAGGTAGATTTTAGAAGGGAAAAATGCATACATCTGAGAAAATGCAAAACAAAATATGCCACTGAAATTCAGTTAAAGGATACCAATGTCACACGAGGAGCTGGTAAGGGACATTTTACATTCTGCATCTGATCACGTGGCATGTGTCAGCATCTTCCAGATTACCACTCATCACATGAGAGGCATCAGTTTCCACTGACATGGGAGCTACTGTTACAGCAAGCTTAAACCCGGAGTGGTTATGCTCCCCCATTCATAGCAGTAGTTAAAGTGTTTGTGCCTATCTCATAAGCTTTTTCTGGCCTAAAGACTCTTGCTATTTTACAGTGCAGGGTACATTGTGTGCTGTGCTCTGGAATATCTCCTATCTGTACTTCACACACAATTGAGACATGAATCATTCCACACTAAGTCAATTACTACATTACACATTTTCCCTTGTCTATAGATTTCTTTCTTTGTCTCTACTTTTATTATACCTAAACCTTGCAGATATTATGTCTTAGTTGCCATATGTATTTTGTAGTAAACTGAGGTATAATAATAATAATTTTTTAAAATTCTTTTAGCTTTTCTGAAAATTGATACTCCCTCTCCCCCCCAAAATACAGAGCTTTTTAAGAGACTTCTGAACACATGGTCTTGAAAGACTTTTGGCATACAACAACAGCATTTGAACTCTGAAACAAAATCACCTTACAATGTCATAAATTATTGAGTATTGACATTCCTGTCACACAGCCTTTTTCTGAAGCTCCAACAAATGGGTCCATCTATCTTTTGAACTCACAGGGGTTTTTTGCTATCTAGTATCATAATAAATTATACAGTATTTTGGGACAATCGCTGAAGCACAATTAACCACACAATTTGCAAAAAAATCCTTATTTTCATGTCATTAATTAAAAAAAGTCAGTGGGCTGCTTTCCAGTGGTACTTAACACCTAACAGCACCCAGTTCCTCTGGACAGAGTGGAAAGACCTTGCATTAAAGTAAAAATATGACTTTAGAAGGAAGATCTTCTCTGTATAAATTTTAAAAGACCTGGAAAAGGCAAATATATTACTATGCACATACTTAGGTATGTATATGTAAATTTTGTATTATACCATTTATTTATAAGTGATTTATATATAATTTATATATAATATTATATATTACAATGTCATCATTGATATGACTTGGGGAATTTGTGGACTTAATCACAAATACAGACATCCTTGTAAGGCTGATAATGGAATGAATGAGGAAGACAAAAATGCTGTCTGTGTTTCTGTTAGTGATTTACAACAAAGTACATCGTGGTGTTCAGAGCAGCTTCCCTGCAGACATAATAAAGGTTGAAGAGGGCACCACTCAGGGCGCCTCACAAGAAGGGTGAGCTGAAGGTCCTGCAGCAGTCACCTGCCATGCCTGCACTGTGCGTGCCACGGGCCACCAACCTCGCTGTCCTTCTGGGCACTACTGGAAGGCATTTAAATAATAATGTAATTATCAGGCACAGGGCAATGTGGGTTCTCAAAGGGAAAGTCCTGTTTAACTGATTTGATATCCGTCTCTAATAAGCTCACTAATCTAGTGGATGGATGGAAGGTGGTAAATGTAGCTTATCTTGATTTTTGTAAGGCCTTTGATACTGTCCTTCACATCATCTTTCTGTACAAGTTGTGCAGCTATGGGATGGGTTCATAGTGTGCAGCATGAGGAACTGGCTGAAGAGTAGGGCTCAAGGAACTGCAGGGAATGAGGCCTCATCACACTGCTGGTGACTGGTCAGTAGCAGTGACAGCCAGTTGTGTTCAATGTATTTATCAACAGTCTGGATTCAGCATTGAATGCACTGTTAGCAAGTTTGCTGATGATACCAAAGATATCATTGGTATTGGGAGGTGCTGTTGACTCCCTTGAGGGACAAGAGGACTTATAGGGGATCTAGATAGAGTGGATCATTGGACAATGATAATTAGGATGCCATATTCTACAGATAGGATTGGAAATGCCACACGAAGGTATGAATTTGAAGAAGACTGGCTGCAGACCAGTCCTGCAGAAGGGGATCTGGAGGTGCTGGTTGACAATGGTTTCAATAGGAGTCATCAGGGATCTTAGGCTGTCAATGGGCAAATCCCATTTTGGGTGCATCAAAAATAGTCATTACAAAACAGATTATTATTCCACTGATCTCAGCACTGGTGGAGCCTTACCTGGAGTATATGTGTAGTTCTGAGCTCCACAATTTAAAAAGGATGTGAAGATCTTCTAATGTGTCCAGTGGAGGACAACAAAGATGATGAAAGGGCTGGAAAGATTGCAGTGAAAACTGGATGAGGACTTTGGACAGGTTATTTGGAGAAAATGAAGATGACAGGTGACCTCATTGCTCTCTGCAGCTTCCTGAGAAGGGGAAGAGGGAGGTGCTGAGCTCTTCTTCCTGGATAGGATGTGTGGGAAGGACTCAAAGCTGCATCAGGTTAGGTTAAGTATTAGGAAGCATTTCTTTACCAAGAGGGTGGTCAAACTGTGGAACACGCTTCCCACAGAGGAGGTTGATGCCTCAAGCCTGTCAGTGTCTAAGAGGCATTTGGACAATGCCCTTAATAACCCCTTAAAGGGGTTAGTATTTGATCAGACCTGAATTTTTTAGGCAGTTGGACTGGAAGACCATTTAGGTCCCTTCCAAATGAAATATTCTGTTCTAGTCTATCATATGTTCTGTTCTCATCCCTAGATGCAATGCAGATATACAGTTCTGGAACCACAGTAGACCTCAGCAAGACAAAACTCAGTTCTTCCACTTTGCATTGCACCACCCGATGATAGAGATGTATGGCAAGCATTAAAAAGAAAACTACATTTAAAAAAAACAACCCCGAAACACATGTCCATCATTTCTGTAGTAGATTTCAGACGCGCTTGTTTGTGCGTTCTCACAAAATGCAGCCTCATGATCTGTAGTGTGGTCACTCCAGGTTTATTCCCAGAAAACATTTCTTTCACAACATCATGTATATATGCATGCAGAAAATAGGCAGAGATTTAATGTATTACATAGAGAAATGTTGTAATCATTAAGTAAAGGTAGTCTCATGGTGATTTCAGTGGAAGTTAATTTCTATGTACATAGCTCTTAAGCAGTCAAGCTGACAAGCAAATAGTAACCCACCATCCAAAGAAAGAATATGAATTTACATGGCATTTTTCACCAATATGGAATATATTTTCTTATATTTCTTGCTTTTATAATCAAGAAGTTTATGTTTTAGTTAAAGGGCTATAGTTCACATTTAAATATGGAAGTGCTTTGAAAACCAGCTGGTGAAAAAAATAAATAGTTTATTTTATTTATTTATTTCCCTCAGACAACAGAAGAGAATGCAAAGAAAAGTTTCTGCAACTTGTTTTGCACCAGGCTGTAACATTTCTGCTGTGCATTGACCCACAAATCCCCCTATTTACATTTTTGTTGGTAAACAAATGAAAGATCACTGAGCTGTGATAGTTTCCAGTTCAAACAAACCAAACCCAAATTTCCATATGAGATATATGCGTGGCCTTCATGCAGAGCTTTATCAGCAGGAGTTAACAAGGAGAGACATGGCTTCCCCATGCAGAGCCAACATTCCACTCATACCAGCTGAGAGTAATGCCACTGAGGTTACAGACATCTCCTCTGATGTTTCCAACTTCAATTAGAGATACGCTTGGCAGGCAGCAAAAGCCTGAGCAGTATAAAAGGCCCAGAAACTGATACAGGAGCTTAAATTAATAAAGGGTTTGGTTCCATTGTATTAACCCCTCCTTTTCGCAGTGAATTCATGGAGCTCCCTGTTGCTGCAGTGACAGACTTCAGCAGCAAAACTGAGCAGATGCTCTTGGTGTAAAATGTGCATCCTCAAGTTTAAAATGAATGACATCATAGCATAAAAATCAGGAATAGTCACGAGACACAGGCATGGATTTATGTGGGAGCGGTAGGAAGATCATTTTGGCAGCAAGTTTTATCTATAACCCAACCACAAGGTGATAAAGATTAAATACATTGGTCAATAGCCACTGATGCAAGCCAAATATGGTATTGCTTAGAGAAAATATACACTTGGAGTGCTGACAACCAAACCCATCCTCAAGGCAGGCTGTATTTAGGGAGCACACCTGTGTACAGCATTATGCCACAACAGTAACTTGGCAAATGTAAATCCCTTTTCCTCTCCATGTCTGCACAGACTTGGAATCAAATATTCTCCCTGCAGTGAGCTCTGTGTACATGTTTTGTGTGCTGTTTTAATTTTAGTACTTGGCTGGTAGTAAGTTCACAGCAGTAGCATTATAAACAAAATGAAAAGGCCACCTTCCATCTCAGACAAAAACAAAACAAAAATATCCCAAACAAAGAATATGAATTGAAATAAATTCTGCAGACCATGAAGATGCTATCAATATGAAATTACAAGTGACTTGATGATTCAAAGACCTACTCTCCTTAGCTTCAAATAAAAGGTGTATTTAATATGTCAAAATACTGAGTATACCTTCTAAATCTGTTGTCCTTATTCCAGTATGTTGATAGCAAAATTAGGAAAGAAAACAAAAATTAAGACTTCTGTAACTGTCATGATGTGAGAATGCCAGGAAGGACAGGACCAACTTGAAGTCACTGGATTTCTGAAATAGAAACTCTGTCAAAACACAATTTAGATTTTAGAGAGAAAGAGGATTTAGAGAAATGTATTTCTAGGACAGAGTGTAAGAGATTCTTTCAACCAGGAAAGGCAGTAGTAAGTGAGAAATGTTTTATTAAATTAAGAGTTTCTTCCCAGTTTCCTGTAGGAAGTGGAATCAGTGCCAGATTCCTGTCCCTGCTTACATCCAATTGTAGAAGCAGAAAAATATCAATCAGCACTTTGGATTTCATGTAGTGCTTAATGTCCTTGGGCCTCAAAAGAGATGCCAAAGGACAGTATTTGTTTCTTCACTTTTTGGACAAACTTTGCCCTGTTCCTGCAGTTCTTGTCTCAGGCAAGGCTCCTGGTAGCAGCAAAATGTCAGCCACGCTCACCTGAGGGCTGAGATAAGGGAGGTCAGAACAGCTCCTGTCCTTAGGGGATCAGGTCCCCTTTTGCTAACAGGACATGTGTGAGAGGTAGAACATTTGCCTGGGGAAACAAAATTTTCTTCCTGTCATTTAAAATACCAACAGCCAGGTATTACCTTAAAATCTGTGAAATACTCAGAATCAAAAGAAGACTGATAACCTTTTGGTTTTTTTTATGGGGGGAGGAATAAGGCTAGAAAAGGACTGCAGAAAGCTTTTATGCCTTAACTTCTAGCAAATAATTGGCAGCAAATGTCTAACAATTTATATGAGGGAGTAAAAATATTCATTGTGTGTGTCTGTGTGTTGGCTTTGAACACCATGGTCACCCTCCAGCTAAGGAGCTGTTTACATCTGCCAGGCAGCAGCCAGACACCAGCAGGGAGCTGGCAGAGCCCTCTGGGCTCATTGTGTGAGTCCAGCCAGGGAGCAGAGCCAAGGCTCCTGCTCCAGCTCTCCCCAGCAGCCAGGAGCTCCCTTGGAGAGCTAAAAATGACCTCTCTCCCTCCCTCCCTGCTGCCTGAGCCCAGAGAGGTGCTGAGCCCAGGTTCAGGTGGATGCTGCTCCCCACCTGCACAGCCTCCTACATGGCTCCTGTGACATTGTCTGCTGGGGGCTCTTTGACAACGTCTAATAGATTTCACTCAAGATTTTAAACGCCTCAGAGTTTCAGCCTGTGATTTTCTAGTTCTGGAATATTACTTATATACAAAGCAAAATAAAATTATCAGAAGATTGTCTCTCACTTCCTTAAATCCCCAAGAAAATTTCTCTTGAGCTCAAATATGCTGTCAAATGATATTTTTACTAATCTGTTTATTTTATTCAGGTAAGTCCTCTGGAAGCAAGATATGAAAAATCATTTTTAAACTCACTAGGAAATGAAGAAAGGCGAGTTACAACTGAGGTTTTCACAGATTTGAAAGGTGTTTTTGTACTTAGAACCACAAAAAAAAGTTAGATTTCAAGGTTGTTAGAAGAAAAATGTAACATTTTAATGAGATATTTATATAGTGTTTCCGAAACACAGCAGTCAAGAATTATGAAAAAACTAATGAGGTTGGCTTAAACATCAAATTTTACTTGTGATAAATTTGTAGTTCTTTGTATTTATGTATATTTTAAAGCATTGGGCATTTTTAATAATGATGATGTCTAGAAAACTTCTAATAAAAACTGGAGAATCTTCTATATCTAAGGGAAATGTATGATGTTTAAGAGAAGCGTAAATTTACAAAGCTCTGTAAACTGAAGTATTATCTAAAGTTTTGGAATTGTGGAGTAAGTTGAGTACTATAAATTTCTTTGTGATAGGAGATAATTTGGAGCCCTTGTCATCAAAAATGTTGATGTCAGATTTTGAGTCTAAAAAGGTTCATTTTGAAGGTTTGGAGGTTTTGCCTATAAAATAATTTAGAGGAGGGTACACTGCAGAAAGTGTTTAAGCTCAAACATGATTAATAAAAAAGCGCTGTGATTTATTTTTGTGAGTAGCCTTAGTGATAAATTAAGTCTGGTGCACTTCAGAGCTCAGCACATGCTTTGTAAATGTGGTGAGTGAGAAATTCTCGAGTGCTTCTTGTGGAAGCAGAGAAGTTCATCCTGCTCCTATGGAGTTTCTTATGTTCTAATGGCAGCAGGGAGGAAAATAGAGAAGGTCAAAGGCTCTGTGCCCTGAGGCATCTCTGGGGAGTGAAAACTGTGCTAGGAGTAAGTTCCTTCCAAGTTCCACAGGTTTCTGCACATTCACTTCTGAGATGAAGTCTTCCGGAGTGCAGGAAAAATAAGTTCAAAACAGAAAATAAAACTCCTTGAGCTATCTGAATCTTTCATTAAGTAAGTGGATGAAAGATAATTTTTTAAGTAGGTAGTGAATGACATTAGCAAATGGATAGATGGGAGCAGATGAGTGATGAGACAATGAGTAAGTGAGGAAGGAATGACTGGTAGGTGTGATTTGAAAGGGCATAGCCCAGAGCTATCTTACAGCCTTAACAGGACTCTCTAGGAAAAGGAAAAAGAAGCAGGAGAAGCACCTGAGTCCCTTGCTCCATCAGTTGTTGTCAAATATTTAATTGGTTTTTTTCTTATTTTTCTTCTTGGTGTTTTGGGGAGCTTTTTTTGATTGTTTTTGTTTTAGTATCAGCATCTTTGATGCAATGATTGTACCAGTTAGGCCTCTGGAATATACTGCCAGCCCCAATTCTAGTTCAACTAGGACTTATCTACTTGCTTGTCTGGGAACTCATAATCTCTGAATGGAGCTTCTAGATACACACATGGGCGCCTCCAGCTCCCATAAACTTACAACACAATTTCTAAGAAGGCTCAGGCTTGTGCTCACTGGCCAGTTGAGCTGGGATAGCTGAGGAAGCACTGACAACTACCCATCCATCTCCCAGCAGGGGCTGAGCAGGACAGATGTCTGAATTACCTCTGTTTACAATTTGTCCTAGAGCCATAAACAGAAACTGGTAGGCATCAGTGGGGACATGTGCATGCTAACCATACAGTTATATATCATACTGGAAATTACAACATTAGAGGATTGTATGTCAATCCCATTTAAACTTCTTTGTTATTATGAACTTTGAGCAGTGTACGGCTGGGACAATGGCCACTTCCCAGCTAAATCTATTTCTAAATGCAAGTCAAAGCCAAGATTCAAACAGTCTTCAGCTGAAGTCAATATACTGAAATCTTAATAAGTTTCAGGTTGTTTTGTGACTGTGAGACTCTTGCATATTACCACAGATGGTAACAACCACTTAAAAATGATTTTAAGTGAGTTTTTAAAATATCCTTTGAAAGATAATTCTGTGGGACTGGTAGTGCAAATGATCCATGTTTATCAAACATTCCAGTAAGAAATTTGACTTTAATTTCTGGCATCATTTACCTGTCTTGCTTGGGACTGTGCAGCAGCGCATCAGAAAAATATTCAAAAACAGTGTGGCACACTGAAAACGTCCAGTTCTTTCAGTGTTTTCCAAAGTACAGAAAAGTATGGTTTTTGTCTTAGCCTTGTTGCTCTTCTATACTGTTGACAACCTGAAGTAGAGTGTAACCTCCTTTAAAGCTGTAAAGATTACACAAAAATATCTAAAGCCAAACGATCCAGAAATTCCACTGTCAAAGGTAACACCTGTCCCTTTTGCATGTAGGTCTACTTTAAGCAGAGAATAAGATTTCTGTATGAATGTGGGCCATGAAGCATAATGAATTTAAAAACAGAAGGAGGCTAACATTTAGTTAAAAGCACTTTCGGATAAGACTGCTTGTTTCTTGATGCCCATGACAAGCTCTGTAGTTGGGCATGTCTCCTGTTGCTGCTTGGAAGATTTCCCTAGGTGAGGTGGAACCTGGTGAATGATTACACAGGGTTACAGAAATCACTACCCACAGAATGTTTCTTCAAGTACTTAAGCAAGAGAGAAGTCACAAAGTTTTTCTTTCATTCCCATCTTTTTCATCCTGTCTTCTTCCCATCTGGCAGAGAAGGGAGCTACATTGAAGGGAGAGAGCCTTTGTCCGAACAAAGGGAGAAGAAAGGAGGATACCTACTCAGCTACCCTTGAGGGGAAAAAAGGGTTAACTGTTTTCCGAACTGAGCACCAGATAAAGCAGTGAGTTATGATGTACATGAGTATTGTATGTCACAACATCAGAGAGAAAAAGAGATTTTAAAATTATGACAATACATGAATGAATAAAAAACATCTGCTATTCAGGACAAAAGTTAACATGAGACGCTTGCTAACTTTGAAAATAAAGATTTAAATAGAATCTGACAAAAAAAACCAAACAAACAAGTTACAAGTTTTGGACTATCATAAAGCTTTATAAAGGACTGGGCAATAATACTGCAGAAAGATGAAATGAGGATGAAATGACAGCTGCTTCAGTTCTATTGCTTGTTCACTGGTCTTTGCTAAGAGTGACTGCAGACCTCTCTGCAGAAAAGTAGAGAGAAAAACGGGGAGTTATTTTCTTCACACTGGTCAACAGTGAAATTAAAATCCTTAAATCTCTAACTTTTTTTGATTTCTATGACCTCATTAACTCACCAATGCTTACAGTAAAGAGTACTGTGTAAAGCATATTTCCTGTCTAGAAACAGCACTGTTACTCAGGTAAGGTGATTTTGGAGGAAAGCCAGTCTGGCAGTCATCCTATTGCAGAGCATCCCATGAAAGCAAAGAAAAACCCACAACTCACCCGAAAAAAAAAATCCATTCTGCTGCTTGTGCTCTGTTATGTCTATAAGTAAGAGAAAGGAGTACGAAATAATTCTCCTTGTGACGCACAGCTCAATGGGGCTGGAGTGCTACAATGTTCTGCTTGAGTCAGAACTGACAGGGTGCCAGCCTTGCATTGGTTAGAGCAAACAGAGCTCAGCTCTAAATTTCCGTGCTGTTACACAACTGTGCTAGTACTTAAAGAACTGCTTGTACTCAAACAATAAAGGCCATCTATTTTCCTGTTACTCTGCTGATATAATTGTCCCTACCGCAGGCACATTTTCATACATACACATACATATTTAAATGCACACGTACATTGCAGCATTTTAACTGCTCACTGCTTGGCCTTCAAGGATCTTCCCTTGTTTTCACAGAAGTTTGAGACTTGAGGCTGCTTCAACTAGTGAAGGAAGAGGTGATCTTGTAGTGTAGAATGGTGTGATCCAATTCCATACCCACCTCAGTAGTTAGCAGGATCCACACAGTGAAATGTCAGAAAGCAACAGCCATATTTCCTGCTGCTGTTTTCTGAAAGGGTGGTGCCATTATAACTCTTTATAACTCACTTCCATTGATCAGTCATTAGCACAGTCATTGCACTTACACCAGGTCTCTATTGGCTTTGTGGGAGATGCCCACTGATAGAACAGTGTACAGAGAAAATACCTGCAGTAACACTGTTTGGAGAACTGCTAGCAAACACATTACTGCTGAGGGTAAGTTTGGTTACGGGTTCCATTGGACACTGGGTTACCTTACGGTCTAGAAATGATAGATCTAGGGTCTGTCTCCAGGAAATCCCAGGAAATGGTTGTGCCTAGGTGTCAGCAGTGCAGTCAGAAGGCAGGACAAATGGACAGAGCCCCCTGGAACCCACGGAGGGCTGGCCATGGGACAGCATTTAGATGTTGCAGCAAACAGTTTACTTCCTTTCAGAGCCTGAATCAAGAGAGCAGTGCTATTCTAGTTTAGTTTATCAGAGCAAATCATATGACTAATGAATAATCATTCAAGTATTTATCACTTCAGTATAATTTCTGCATACTATTATTGGGGTTGCGCCTTCACTAGTGTGGCTTAGGCACGACTGGATCTGACACTTGGGGAGCATCTTTCAGCAAAGATCTTAAAGAGCTTGAGAGCCTTAATGTTGACAACAGGTGAGGCTGCTCTTGGCTTGGAAGCAGGCAGAGGAACAAGGCACAACAGCTGTGAGAGAAAGCAGAAGCAACACAATTTGATATCGTCCCCAGACTGCCCCTTGAGGTCATCCCTGCTGACCCAGGGCTCTTCATCGCCCATGGAGGGGAAGGGAAGAAGGCTGGTGGAAGGGACTGTGGGTAAAGGGCCTGAGCTAGACTGCCCTGAGGCATGTGCTGCTCTGGCAGTGATGTGATACTGCTTGTACAGCACGTGCAAAAGTACTCCTCGGGTGGCTGTGCTCCAGCTTTCCACCTTACCGTGTGTTCCCCCATGCAAGCAGCACAAACACTTGTGACATCTTCTTTCCTCAAGGAATCCAAGGAAGTTTGTGCATCTCCTACTCCAACAGGACTGAAAGGAAGGGACAAAGCAAATTCAAAGGTAGTCAAATGATGGTATGTCTTGAGCATCCCAAGTTCATATTTGTCCTTTTTCTTTTCAATGCAAGTGCTGCTAGGAAGAATTTCTGAGATGATTGTGTCATGGAACTTTTGCCCTGCTTCAGCTTTTGATGTAGTTAAACTTTCACCTGATTTTTGTTATGCCATACCTGCTTGGGGACAGTTAATGCTAGGAAAATCCTGCTATCATACCAGTATTTCTGGATTTCTCTACAGCCTCTCCATCAGCACAATTGACTCTCCCATTTCATTTTTATGTGTTTGTCTAGGCAAGTGAACTGCAATCATTTCTACAGTCCAACTCCTCCCTTAGCCTTTCCCACCAGTTGCTTGGGCCTCAGGCTAAGACGACTTTTGTTCTACCAAATGTGTGTGAGGGTAAGGGGCAAAAAAGGTCTATTCTTTTTCAGCTTCCTAAGCCAAATTCTAATTCTGTCAGATTATCTCAGGGTTTTGGTTTTTTTTCAGAGGTTGTTGCCAATGGTCTCCACAAAAAACACAATCTACCTTTCCTTCTACCCCATTGTGAAGGGGAAAGCAGAGGCTACCACAGAAGTGGAAGGACTGGAGACAAGTATGAAATACAGACAGAAGAATTACTCTTTGGCCTATTGTTGAAGGCATGAGAGAGTATTTGTGGATTCCAATACCTTCCTAGCTTTACTTTAGTGTTTTAAATAAAATAGCCATGGGTTGACATCTAGAAATTGAACTGGAAACAGGAACAAAGCACTCCATGCTTTCAGGTCAAGGCAGTACATAAATGGCAATCTAAAATTGCAGGCTTGGTCATATGCATTTGAATTTTTGGAGGTTCTGATCCCTAAATCCTGTCTCACATCTTAACCCAACTTGTAATTATGCCTCCTTGTGACTCCTATCATAGAGCAGTAAACAATGTTTACTGTTGACCAGTTTTGTGCAAGTGTAACAATGAATAGCACAGCAAATTTAAGATAACAGTGACACCCACTTATTATTGTAAGAAACAGGTTAGATGTCCACCAAATAAACAAAAGCAATTAATACCTCTGTCTTCCAGCCCCACCATCTGTCTCAGAAATCCTTGATTCCGAGGTACAATCTCAATCATTTTGTGTACTATTACTGATGTCTCATCCCCATAGGAGAATTTAATGTCAAATTCTACCTCATTCTCATCAGAATGGAGTCCTCTCTACTAGATAATCTCATGTCTCATCACTTTGGGTCACATGCAGACAGCTGTTAAAAAGTTCATGCTCTCAAAGTGCCATGTGGCCAGAGGGTTCTCTTTTCCCTTCAAGAGCTCCCTACATCAAGACAGAGCAGGACCAAAGTCTTCTGGTATGATTTAAAGGTCAGAAATTGTCAGCCCTGTGTTTGTACACAGACAATGTTTTGCCTGGACAAGCCAACATGATGCTCGTAGAGGGCAGTGCCATGGTTACTCTCCTACTTCAGGCTACAGCTGGCATTTGCATTCATTAGCTGGAAAGGAGCCAATTATTTACTCAGTTGTCATTGTGTGCATCCACATGGTGTCCACAGGGGCTCTCACAGGGCAGCAGCACCTGCAGCAGGTGACACAGGGTGCTCTGGGACACCCCCTTGTCAGGGCCATGTGCACAGGTCAGGTGTATGACCCTGTCCCCCAGACCACAGCCACACATCACTGACCCAGCCCATGGTATCTCACAGCCATGGCTGGACCACAGCCACCATCACTGACCCAGCTCAGGTGTCTCACAGCCATGGCTGGACCACAGCCACCCATTACTGACCCAGCCCATGGTATCTCACAGCCATGGCTGGACCACAGCCACCATCACTGACCCAGCTCAGGTGTCTCACAGCCATGGCTGGACCACAGCCACCCATTACTGACCCAGCCCATGGTATCTCACAGGCATGGCTGGACCACAGCCACCATCACTGACCCAGCCCATGGTATATCACAGTAGCTGCACAGCCTGTGCTCGCATTTCTGGGCACTCTGCTTAAGCTTGTGGACAGCATACATGTCACAAGATATGGCATGTACAGTTTCTGCTGTTCAGGGTATGTGTACATATTAAAATAAAGCCATCTGTAAGTGTTTGTGTGTGCTTGCCTGGGGATAACTCTGTGCAGAACCAGGATTCAGTCCTAGGGCAAAAGTAAGAGAAGCTCTGTCCTCCGGGCATTTTAAAAAATATGACTCTTAATAAAGTGATGATGGTTCTATTTTTAATTTGGCTCCTGTGTCTGCTCAGTAACGATTTTTTATAATGATTTATTGGCCCTGGCTTTTTACTGTGGTCTTCCTTGGAACGACAAAAAACCTCGGTCCTAAAATATAGTGGCTTATAGATGTCTTCTGGAGAGAAATATCTAAAAGTGTCATGGATTAGCCAGATTTTTTGGTTGTGTCATTTCTGCTTGGCTCAAGGCTTACTTATTAGACATTTTCACATTCATATCCCTGGCAATGGAAGAGCTATACATTCAAAAATTTGGCACATGCACAGAGATGTGCACCAACATTCACAAAACACTTCCAAAGGTTGTAGGTGCTTGAATTTCAGCTCCTTAATTAGCCAGATGCCTTTAAGAAGACATTTTCAGGGTTCTTTTCACAGCTGACTGTTCTATCTTAAAGGCTTCTCTGAAGACTAGATTTACAGTGGGGCTGGACCTGATATATCCATGTATTTCTCGACTGGTTCTCAATTAAAATATTTGGCCTGGTTGAAGCAGCTGGATTCATAATCCACAGTCATTTTAGATACAAAAATCAAGTATGAAGTAAAGGCAGCACAAGCCAGAACACGTTGGCCTTACATGTGAGTAGTCAGCCTGACACTATCAAAAACCAATGTTCTTAGTGTGTGTGTGAGGATCATCATTAGGTCTGCCTTGTCTCAGAGGCATTGTCCTCAGGGGGCTTGTTCTGCGTGGTAGGAGTGCAGAATTTCTTGGAGACAAATGCAGAAGCCTTCCCCCATCCTGACAACCTTAAAAGGTTTTGTCTAGACGAGAGAACATTTTTGGCATAATTATCCTCTTGCATTTTAATTTTGCATGCAAATAATTAGAACTGTGGTGCTATAATTTCAAGCCAGCCATGCTACTTGCAGAGACCTGAACCAAATTCTGAGAGGCCTTTGGGAAAAGAAACTAGAATATTGAGAAGTTAGAACAGTGTCATATAAGAAAAAAAAAGGGGGTTTTTATAAGAAAAAAAAAGTTAAAGCTAACATAGTTTTGAACACAACACTAATTAATATATATACTAAAAGGTGGTGAAGGAATATGACCCTGTTTCACAACTGTGCCTTTGGACTGATTGACAGACACTGGATATATACACACGCTCACACACTCATCTTTGATTTGGAAATTATTCATTACCACCTTTACCAGCAGCAAGTTTTCTACACTTACAGAAAGCAGTGGAAAGCTCCAACAAAATAAAAGGAAGATGGGTTGTTATTGCCACTCTGCCTTTCCCATTGTACACCATGTGTGGTACAACTGTGTGAGGCACCAAACAAGATCCCCAAACCAGAGTGAGGAATTAATACAGATTAAAAAGGTGTCATTTTTCTGAGTGTTTTTCTGTGTTACCAGTTTCTCATCCTGGTTCACCGTGCAGCTGTACAATGGGAGAGCATACGGATGGGGAGATACAGCATGGGAACACACTCTGCCACAAAAATAAACCTTCAACTAAATGGGGCCTTAGTCAATTTATCATTCAAGCAAGTAAACTAGTTCATTACATTGGATGTGCTGTACTCAAACTATGAAAAAAAACCTTAGCAAACTGGGAACTCAAACTCAATTTATTTTTCACTTGGTACAAATATATCTGACATAACCATCTAGCTTTGTAGATGTGCTTGTAGCAACCTCACACACTCTAAATGGCTTTACAAATGTAGAAATCTATGACTTTTTAGAGAAGTTACTGACAGCAGAATAATATGAGTAATCAAAATCTTCACACACTCTCCATACTTCCTTGCTATTCCAATATTACCGAATGACTCCTCTATAAAGAGAACTTAATTTGGAACAGAAATTATTTCATTTTGGGATATTTACCCTGCTTTTTGAGTAGAGTAATTATTCTGGAACATGCTCATTTACATTTTGGATGAGTGCCTGAAGAATGGCTCAGCAGAATAATTCATTTGAAAGAGCTATTCTGATCAATTTTTGCATCTGAGGCCCTGCAGACCATATGTGTCACCAAAGGCAGACCAGAACTCCACAAAGTGCTGAGGCTTTTTACTTAAAAGACTTCAACACCATTTGATGTAATATTTAGAATTAACTATTTGTAATGAAAAAATACCATTATCACACTTTTAGGACATTGTTTACAAGCCATTCAAGCACAGTACATAATCATCAAGCACCTAGTCAAGGAATTTCAGTGCAATACAGAGGAAATGTATTTGCCTCCAATATGTCATTAGCACTTTTATGGCCCCCATGCTTTGTGCCATGGCACATTGGGTATCTGCTCCTAAACTAAAACTCAGAAAAGAGGTTAGGCTGAGCCTTGAGTGTCAGCCCTTTTACTGTGTAAAAACTGTGGTCTGGGTGTGAGGGTTTTATTGAGCTGGTCAACAAGCTGAGTGATAACTCCAGACTAAGTTCTTTTCTCCCTCACATCACCCACAGGAGGGCAGGCCAAAAGACCACCGTGGAGAGATCCACCAGCACAGCATCAAGGGTGAGGGACTTTCTGGGGTGAGTAATGCCCCCCGGCAGCCTGTCACTCACTGGTATCATCACAGTCTTGTATCTGTCAAGGAACAAGAACAGTAGGATGATTCCTAGCTTATTTGTGCTGTTGGAAAATGTTAAGACTTTGTATACAGCATATCTCTTTATTGCTAACATGGCTCATATAATTTCTTACCACAGAAAAAAAAAAACACAAAAAATCTCAACAAAACAACAAGATAGCATATGCTAAGAGCAAAAATCTCCTAGGAGATGTTGTGGAAAGCTCCTCTTTCCATTGGGATGAAAGAAATGCTAGTCCTACAGGAATAGTTGGGGGTTCTGCCCAAAGAGTATGCTTACCAGAAGTTCAGGATTTATCCCAGTAGGAAGGAGAAATCAGAACCTATTCATTAGTTGCTCCATAATAGATTTAAAAATACAAACTTGCAAGGTCACTTACATAAAGCCTGAAATACCATATGCTCAACACATCCCAGAACACCAAACACATGAATCACTGCAGTTATATTCATAAAAATACTCTTCTACTCCCCCAGCACATCACACAAGGATGTAGCTATAGGAACTTTTTTCCAAGTGGCAGCTGATTTAAGAGGTTCCTGCATTTGCTGCTTATTCTTGCCCCATAGCTCTAACCTATCACTTCCTCAGCTGTCATGGTTTAATTCTATGGAGGTGAGCCAGCCACCAAACTGGCCTTAAAAACCTAAAACAACAAAAAAAACCCCCACTAATATATAAAGTTTTCTGAAAATAACTCTTAGGTGATTTCAGTGATGTAACTGTTGCTTCAGCACTGCTGAGAGGGCAGTGACCTGCTGCTGTTCTGCAATAGTGGTGAGCAGCCAAAGGTGGGGAAAGGAAGAACTCTTAAACCAGCTTTGCAACCAGAGCCAACAGATAGATCAAGCTAGATTCTTAAAGAACAGTGAGAGAAGGGACATAACTGAGCATGCCACCACAAAGTGTCCTTCTCAGAAACATTTGCATGGTTTTTAAAGAGTAAGCGATATCAGTAGCTGTATGAGGATGTCGGCATAACAGCGACAAACCTATGAATACCCCAAGTCATTCATGGGAGACATGCATTGGTTGGTTCTGGGGCTTGCATGCAGGGGCTTTATAGTGCCTTTAATTATTAGACCTTCTGAAAATTCGTTCCAAAATATGTATAATAATGAAAATACTAAAGCTGAATATTGTCAGAACAAGTTTTATTAAGTCAGGAGTTTTTAACCTGGACTTTACTGAAATGCAATTTTACCCCAGCCCTTTTTAAAAGCTTGCTGTGCATATTTTTCTCTGTGTGTGTATACATTTATAGTTGTATAGTATATATGTATAACTATACATAGATAGATGTATAGTTATAAAAGGCATGAATCCTCATCTAGGGTTACATTGTTTGCACAAGCCTTCAGACTCAGTAAGCCTATGGGGCTTTTTCTCACTTCCACTGGAGTTAGACAAGAAAGCCTCAGTGGAACTGACAGAATAAGCCATTCTTAAACAAACAGTGGTGAAAGATGAAGCAAAACCTCCATGCCTTGGCTTTAAAATAAGGTCAGTTGGCAGAAGAATTTCCAATTTAACTGACTTACTAATCAATACAGAAGAACTTTCAGTATTTCCTTAAAAAGAATTCCATTTGTTTAAGGAAGTTAAGTGTTGCGAACACTGAATACTGGAATAGATGAGAGGGTATGGAAGATGGAATGCAACTGTGACCAGTGTGTTTGCTAGAAGCTTCTTGAAGGAGATACTTCTCCACAGAGAAAAACAGAAAAAATTCGGTATTCTTTTGTATGTTTTAAGCCTCTTGGCTCATCAGTGCATTTTGTTTTACAAAAGCAGGAATGCAAAAAACCCTCTCCTCTGAGAGAGAGTGAACTAGACATCCACAAATCAAAATATGCTGTAACTTACTTTTCACTGAAAAACAAGTTTTTTGGTACTATTGCTTTTAGAAATAAACACAAGGAATTATGGGAATTAATTATTTTCTTTTCCTACCATTTGATGGAAAGGCTAGCAGTTGGTGTCTTGAGAACTGTTGCATCTAGAACAAAAACTTGGTCACCAATACAAGTGCCTTCTTCTGTTATAAAAAGGTATTAATCCACAAAGTGAGCTCACAAGAAGTCATGTTTCAGTAAAAGGATGCTGTTTCCCCACAGGCAGCATTATGGGCTCTGGTTTACAGGTGGGGATGGCATGGCTGAGGATGGCTGGTATGATTAGACTCAGCTCCCTGCCCTGCTGCTTCCAAGGGCTGTGTTTGCTCATCCGTGTGAGAAGGAAAGGGCATGGCTTACTGCTGTCTGCAGCTGCTCCATGGGACAGAATAAGCCACCCTGGAAGCACTGCTCAGTTGGTACGAGGTAGCTGTCACTAGCTTTGAATAGTCTGAGAAGTTTAGGCAGTACTCTGAGGGACTTCAGCACCCAAGGCAGGCTCAAGCTGAAGGTGCTCACTGAGCATCAGAGTTGAAATTGCTCATTTAGATCTCCTCACTTATGCCTCTCTTTCCTGGTTAGTTACAGCTCAGAAAGGTCCCACTCATGTCTCTTGTCATTGTCCTTGTCTCTCTCCAGGACTCTTAACTGCTGAATTGTGGACATAATGAGTTTTTTCAGTGGTCTTACATGCAAGCTCCAAGTGTGAACTCAACCATATAATGAGAGAGGGAAAGAAAGCTCATTTATCTGTAGGCACTCTACCATCATCTCTCTCTTTGACCTCAGAGCTCATTCCCATTCGGTCTTGTACCTTCTGTTTTCCATTCCCACAGATAAAGCAGTAGTCTGGGCTGTTGTTATCCTGGCTGCCTCAAAGTCCTCTTCTCTGGCTGCAGCAAGAGGCACCAACATCTGTCAACAGTGGGCTGCAGAGATGGCTTTGACTTATCATTATTGATGCCTTAAATTTTTAGCTTCTATGTTTTTCCAGACCCTGTACTGCATTAGTGCATAACTCTGGATTCTATACAGTGTGTTAAAAAGCTCTCTTCACATTTTGGTCAGACAAAACAATCCTTCCAGGCCTAAGAACCAAGGACACCCTCAGCCCCAGGTCTGAGAAGTATAAACAAAAGTGAATCAGGGGGATGAAAGCAAACCAGAGCAATATGACTTCATTACCTGATTTCACAGTGAAGGGTGCAATTGGCATCAGAGAAGGCTTCAAGCATCAGACCTTTATCATAATTCAGTGCAATCTTTTATACCGCTCCTGTTCATGCATTGCACCTGTGTGCCCTCTGTTCCGTTTGGTGGTTGGTCAGTGCCCTGGGCGCTCCACGTCTCATTGCTTTCAATGCTGCTCACCTGCTTTTCACAGCTGTACCCATTGGGGATGAGGCTCAGCCACAACCCCACTCCCAATTACCACAAACTGTGTGCCTACAACCTGAGGCTGTAATTGGACAATTAACCCCTGATATGTAAATAGACCAAACTTACATCTGTCTGAAAAACCTGTGACCATTGTTCCTCTTGGCTGTAGCCTCTGAGAGGCTTTTGACTGCCCAAGGTGTATCAAGTGAAGGCTTTTAATAAAGACCCACTTTAGTCTTTTAACTCTGTCTAGCCTCTGTTCTAGGTATCCACTCCAAGGCATCATTATGATAACATCATCCTCAGTGTTACTTCCCAACTTGACTTCTGCTTTGTCTATTGCATCAGTCACTGAGCCTTCATTTGCAAATCCTCTAACTTTTCCTCCAGGATGGAGCTCCAGCAATGCACAACACTGAACTTCACATCTGGGAGAGCAAATGAGAGGTTATAGTTAAACTAGGATGGATAAATGTTGAATTAGGATGGAAATGCATAGGTGGAGTGGAATAACCAAACAGGAATGGAAAAGTTTCTGAGAAAGATTAATTGTACTATTACTTTCTAACGTGTTAAATTTTCTCACTGGGTTTTGAGACTTATGCAGATTGCAGGTGGGAGGTGGGCAGGCAGAGATGAAAGGCTTTTATAAAAAAGTCTGTGCCACTTAAACTCATAAGTACTTTCCTTGACTCTGAGAAAGCCACTGACTGCGCTGCACATGACCCCAGGAGGGATATAGCACTACACAGTGGCAGTAAGCCTGAGACAGAACACTCTCCTTGAAATACTGTCCACTTACATCCTGTTCTGACTTTAAAAGCTAAATGTTACATTACTTTTAGCAATAAAGCTTATAACTGAGGCAAGGAGGACAACTGCATCTTCCAATTTTTCAAATTATATGTACGTATGTGCAAATTTCTGTGTTTATTTTGCACCCATGCAGAAACCTGACAAAGCAATAATGTTGTACATAGCACTTCTGAGCTTTGCTTGATGTAGTGTTGCATTTGGCTATAATTCAAGATGTGGCTTGATATTTATATGCTATTTTACATTGAAATATGATTGCATGCTTTTAGATTTACAAAACTCTAGCCTTGCCAGGAAATTCTTGCCTGTAAAGCTATTTTAGGACTTTATCAGTTAAAAGGCTTATGAGCTAAATTTTGTCCTCACATAGACTTAAATGGATATTGCATATGCATATTCACAGGCAAACTTTGGCCTTAACTTTCATTTAATTGTTTAACTTGGTTAGAAATAGAGACTTAAAAATCCAGGGTGATTATTAAGACTGGTAACGTTTTGAGAACTCCTAACATTTCTCTGATTCTTGGAAAAAGCTCTAAATTTCTTTTGCTGACGTATTACACAAACAATATCTTAAATCCCCATGTGTGTTCTATTTGTCACAAATACAGATGATTTAAAAGTTTTAATGAAGAACTGCCTTTGGAAAAAAAAACTTTCATGTAGCATATTTTCTTCTTTCACTTTTTTTTAGGGACCAGTTAAACAGCTGAAACTGAATATTTTGTTCAGAATCAAATGCTTTTAGTGTTGCATTGAAATTTTGAAATATATCCTATTTTATTTATTTTTCCCCTCAGTGAAGTTTTTATAGTTTTATATTCTGTGGAAAATATTTACTGTTTTCCAGCTGACCTGGAGACCAGAGCCAGAGGAGTGTAGACACTTGGTCAGTAGCAGCTCCTGGCAGCCATTACACAGTTAGCAGCACATTGGAATCCCCCAAGGAATCCAAGTCTTAACATAGGAGAATAAATATGTTTTCAACCCTAACCACTCCAGAAAACACTGCATATATGAATTGGGAGTAAATCCATGCATTGTTCCTTTACTGACTGTGCAGACAGCCTGAAATAAAGCCTGCAGAGATGAGGGTGACTAGACCACAGTAGACTACCAATTCAAAATCCTAATGCCATCATTCAAGTCTTAACATCAAATGAATCATAACTGCTTATCATTTTAGCAGCATCATTCCACTAATGTGCACATATTATGATCCTCAACCAAATGTCAATCTTCTCTGTGTGAAGATTGCCAGAACCTCCCCCAAACCTGAAAAACATAACACATTGATTTTTGTGTCACTTAGAAGTCAAGTCACAGAGGCCTTGTTGCATAAACTGCTAATTAACACCAAACAAAAGGCTAGTCTCTGCCCTAAGGAACTTGCAGATTAATTATGACTGGAGTCAGCATGTAAATACCAACAGAAAATAAATGAACATAAGGGTTCACTTAAGATTTCTCCAGGGAAGCAGGTTTAAGACAGTCCCATATTCTTTCATCTCAGCTGCTTCTTCGTAGGATCAAAGAAATGTTCCCATTTAAATAAACACCACCACTACCGTTAGGGCAGGACTGGGGGGCTATTAGGTTGGATCTTTTTCAGGTCTGAAGTGTAACCCTGAAGAGGGTTGGATCAGCAATCCTGATGGGATGGCAAAGAGTGTCCCACAGGCAGTTGGTGCTTCAGCCTGAGACTTGTTGGTGCAATGGAGCTGCTGTCTTTGGGATTGCAACAGGGCACAGCTGTGAAAGAACACAGCAACACAGCAGGGTCACAAGGGGCAGCTCAATAAGCAGCAGTGTCAGTGAGCCAGCTCCAGGGAAGAGTTTCAGTACCATTATGGTGTCCTAGTGCAGTGAAATAGCAGCACTTAGTACTTGCTTGAAGCATAACAGGTGAAAGTCAGAGTCTTTGACAAAGAAGAGGTGGGAGTCAACATTGAGGCCCAAGAGGAAGAAAACTGGACCAGTCTAGAAGCCAAACCCTGGTCAGTTAAGTACTGACTGCATGTTAGCCACTGTCAGTACAATATCTTGTGATGGTACAGTGAAATGGGCAAGAGCTGGAATTCAGTGGTTTTTCATCTTAAAGCAATGAATGTTCATTTGTTTGACCCCTTCAGAAGGAAGGAGCAAGTGAAGTCAAACAAAAGTATTTTTTCCCATGTTTTGCAGCAGAACAGGACAAATGTCATTAACGTGATATATGGCAAACTGCACCTGTATTACAGTGTCCAGGCTATGGGACAAGTATCTACTTTTCTCTTTTATTGTCCCACAGATAAAGGAGCAGCACTGTCTTCTCATTATAACATGCCTGACTTAAGGGATAGATGTTATCACAGTGACATTTTCTTGTAGCCTTTATACATACAGTAGCTGTTAAAGAAAGTAGAAAGAGCTCCTCTCTGAGTGTATTATCTATACACACCAACTGGGCTTTGCTGAATTCCCTATGTAATTGTTATGCTTTGTTCAGCTTATAAAAAAACCTCTACAGACCACTACGAATTTATGATGCATGTCCGCTTTAAACTTGTTTGTAAAGGTTTAAAGACAAGAGTTGAATTCCCTGGATTAAAATTAATTTTAAATGCTTTAATGGGGTGAGCTCTCTTATTGAAGACTGATATGCCTGCAGGCTTTATAAAACACCAGCATTCTAGGATGCAGAGATATTTTCTGTGCCAGGTTGCTAAAGGATATCACACACCCGTGGCAATTACCATCCTCCCTTTTGCGGTCACATACGATGCCATAAAAAGGCCCCAGACTTCCTTATTTAATTGCCTGGTTTCTTTTCATCTCAAGCACAGAGCAGAAGAAATGCATTTAGCTCACCCTTGTAAAATAGCACACATTTTCTTACTGTTATGCCTTTGAAATATCGCACATGACAGCGAATATTTAGAGAACTTCATGAATGGGAGACTTGTAAGCAGCCTTATCCTGGGGATACTTATTGGCACAAAGCTTTGGTGGCATCATGCTTCAGTGGTACTGAAGAGGTAAGACAGGTTTGTGCTGGTGGATGTGAGTGTGTGCAGGCTTTTTCCCTTTCAGAATGGTGACTTTTCCCTTAATCTGATTACCTCAGGATCATGCAATTCATGTGAAAGTCAAACATTTGCACACTTTTCATTAGGTTATTTTGAAAGAAGAGAGATGAAAATGCCACTTTGTATCACTATTATCTTATTGCAACTTGACAGGTGATACAGGTTCAGAAATCCAGTGTGATCTTGGATGAATTGCTTAATGGAATGAACAAATTGCATAGTTTTTCCTCAGTTCAGCTGTGTATTAGGAAGAACAGAAATTATAGAAATCCTGCCATCCCCACCGAAAATAGTCAGAGAACATCTGATGAAGGTGCTAAGCTCAGGTGAAGTATTTAGTACTGTTACATAATTCAAAATTAATATAAGATGTTCAAACTTTTCACTAGGAAGGGAAAGATCTCCAGGAATCCAAGCAACCTCAGCAGTGAAGACACTGCCCAGATGTGTAAATGATGTCTAAATATCTGTATGATGACACATAGCCACTGAGAAGGGTCACTAAGCATAAGATGAAATGGGAATGATATAAGAGAGGTGGGGAGATGATGAGGAAAGAAGAAATGGTCAGAGAAAGGAAATCAAATGGAGAACAAAGTGAAGAGAATCTCTGTCCTGCTGCAGTCTCTTCCAGTAAGAGCCGAAGTGGAAATGCAGGACAATACAGCTCCAGCTCAAGCAGCTGGCATCAGATTTCTGCAAAGCCTTGGGCACTGCATGTCCCTTTTAGCTGGCTGGGACCCCTGTTCAGAGACAGTAAACCTGTGGGGAGAATTGCTCTGCATCTGTTAAGCAGTGCCACCAGTAAGCCACCTCCCCTGCACCCCTGTGCTGACCTGCCAGTCAATCCCCAGTGCAGGAGGCCAGTGGGACCATCACAAGCTACCAGCATCTGCCCACTCATCTCCTTCTCTCTGCAGAACTATAGCAGGGCCTGGAAATGCTTCTCTGAGGAACCACTTATTTACTTATTTTCTCTATTTTTTCATCCCAGAGGTGGTGGCAGGCATTTTGTCCTTCCCATTATGCCTAAGCCCTCAGCTTCTCCCACGAAGTGACTCCTGGTCTGTATGTAGGCCTGCCCTTGTGCTAGTCAAGCAGGAAGAAATGTGGGTTCCTCTGATCTCCAGGCAGCAGAATGTCAGTGACAGCACCTACAAGAAAAGAAGGAAGGACATTTTTTTAAGACACACATTTTCACACCTCAGACAATAAGGGTTTCTCTGTTAAAAGCTATGAAACAGTGTTTATTATTTGCCTATAATGAGATCTGGACTGAAAGACAAGTTAAAGATATCATTCTTTTTACCCATTTGGCTTATCCAAAAAAAAAAAAACAAAAACAAAACCAAAACAAAACAAAACAAAAAACCAAACAAACAAACAAAAAACCAACCAACCAAACAAAAAAGAACCCAACCAAAAAGAACCAGGGAAAAAAACCCAAAAGCAAGAGGAACGGGGAAAGTACACAAACAGCAATAAAGATACATGCTTTTGAAATATGTAATCACTCTGTTTTGCACAGAATGAATGAGTCAGAAGCTCAATGAGCTGCAGGAAAGAATTTCAGGGGGAGCATGAAAACAGTCCTCGTCCATAGTTCGATAATTTCACTTATGCCTGGAAAAATAAAGCCTCTATATTCTAAGACTGAATATTTCCTTTTATATTCCTTCCTATACAAATTCATATGTCAGTCCCCTAGCAAACATTGGCACTGGACTACCAGTTGTTGCTGTGCTAAAAAGGATTCAGAGGCAAAAGTATTAAAAGAAGGGAAAAGACAACCAAAACTTTCACTGGTTAGGTCACCACTCCCTCTCTGTCAGCTGCAGGGAGAAGTGGAGAAGAGCTGGAAACCCACTTCCAGGGCTGTCACTGCCAGACTGCCAGAATTTACTGTCTTAGGGACCTGCTGGCTGAGCTGCTTGGATAGACAGTCCCTGATCCACATCCATCAAAATGAACCAGGTTAAAGCTGAAACAGGGTAAAAAGTGCTAGCATAAGCAAATCTTCCCAGGGGACAGCGGTGGGGATTGCCAAGCACTCCCACTTGAGGCATTGCTGCTGTCAGGAGAGGACATGCAGTTGGTCTCTTGGAGCTGAAATCTGTAGGGACCTTGCAGTCTTTAAAGGTTTCTATTACTGAATTTGTGCTGTGCTCACTGTGGTGGTACCTAACAAGCTCTACCCCAAGGGTGTGAGAGAAGAACACATGCAATTAATTCCTCTTGGTGATATTTGCATAAGGGGGTTGTTGCACAGAACATAAATGTATATTTTGGGGAATGCTCAGCCATGAAAATATGACTGCTAGTAGTTGACCTAGTTGATGAAAACAGGAATGATAATTCTCTGTCCAATTTTAGTGTGGTTAACTAGGGACACAGCTCTAGCTAAAATATAAATGCACTGAAATTTCTGTGTTTCAGTGTACTTAATAAAAGAACTGATATCAAGAACAATCTTTTGAGGAATTCATTTTTGCAGTTGAAACAGCTGAGAAGCATCTCCTGGATTTTGTATTTGTTTTTTTACACACCAGTTGCACTTAGTACTGCACTCAGAGTCTAACTGTGCTTAGGGACATTCAGATGCTCAAGTCCAAGGAGAGCATTTGTAAAGGGGTGTAGGTCCTTAATCCTGAGTTTTTATATGCCAAGCACAGCTTTACTTATATTGCTGTAGAAGGAATGGCCAAAAGCTCTGTTGGACAAACCTTGTAGGAATATGTAATATTTCTTATTAAACTAGTCAGCAAAAAACAACCAGCCTTTTGGATAACGATGCCTTCTTCAGGCCTGAAATCAAAGTTTTTTTAATGTCTTCAACAAATGTTACGTCAATTTTGGATAGGTGTGGGATGTTGTTCCTCCTGTAGGTAGGAATGAAAGACAACTGATTAAACACTCATCAGTTTACACAATTAATCCCTATAAAAGAGGGTAGGAGGAGAGGTGATGTGTCTTGGGGCGAGCCTCATCTTGTCTGTAGATGTTTCTCCCAAGAAAACAAGTATATACACTTCTGTGTACATGTATACATTTGAACATCATTATATACTTAGTACCCTTGGGGTGATTTTCATTTGCAGTTCAGAGCAAAAGTGGAATATTACAAATCATATGGCACAAAGTGTTAACTTATGGAATATGTCTGGTGACTTATTGACATGAAACACAAGGATCTGTAGAACAGGCTCATGAAGTCTTACTGATTCCAGCATATCATTCCCACTTTCCCCACCACTAAGACCCTACACCATGCATTTATGCAAATTCACTCTTCTATCCTTATTAACTGGTCAACCTCTTCTATGATCAACTGGACAACTGTACTAGAAAGAGAAAGGAAAGAAAAGATATCCTGAAAAATTCAAATCCTCCCAGCCTCACATCAAAGACTCTCCCTTCCCAAAACACATGAATATGAGGGATCTTCCAGTTCTGCAAGTCCAGTATGCAGAACTCTTTTTGTACTGGAACAGAACAGACTAAAATCTAGCTGAAAGACAGTAAGAGCTGATAGTGGAGGTGTGCTCAAAAATAATGCCTGCACTAAACATCCTTCCTTCAGTGTGAAGCAGCAATTAAATATTCCTTTGGTCTCTGGCAGCTGTAACACTGAGATAATGCCCAATACAGCAAGAGCTAAACCAAAGCTATGTGAACTGATATGTTTCCTAGGGGCTTGCTTGCAGAAACAGGATCTGGCAGCACTGATCTGTTTTGCAGCTGGATGTGAGATAGTCAAAAAGTGAGTACCATGCCAGAAGGAAGAGCAAAATCCAAAAATTGTATGTTTCCTTCAGCCAGTAATTTTTTTTTGGTAAATGATGTTTTTTGAGGTGAAGTACTAATAAAAAGGACATGTCTTGAAAATAGAAGGTGCCTCTTTCTTAATATTGCATGTTCAGGCGAACAGAATTTTGAGTCTGTTCCCTTTTTTTTGTGTGTGTGTTAAATATTTAAAGACTGTACCAAAGAAATTCCCTCTCCACAACTAGCTACTTCTAAGATAAAACTATTCTGGGAGTTTCAAGTATCAGCAATGGGTGCTTGAACCAAGAAGCAAAACTTAGTTTCCATGGCAAATAGAAGCATCTCACAGGCAACTAGGATGCGTTTGTTCAACCTGTTTTGCATTAGCAATTTTGTAGGGAGTGTGCAACAGAGCTACCTTGATTATTTAAGCCCTTGTAGGGCACAGAGCTGTCATGGCAGCTCTCATTTCATCAGGTTAACTTTGAGACAGGATCAGGGAGATGAAACTGTAAAGATTTTGCAATTTTTAATTAAGAAATTGTGTGAGTATATGAACAGCCGCATGATGAACAAAGTAACCAGACATGAAAGAGTTTATGTTTACACAATATGTACAGTAATAAAAAGAGTCATATAAGGAGAGTGATACCTCACTTCAGCCTACCAGAAAACAGTGTATCCTGAATTACCTCTCTCTGTGCTTTCATGAATATCCTCTTGTTTATCACCAGCATCTTTATCAGAATTACCAGCAGAGCCGAGCCATACTAAACTGTTGTTAAAAAAAAAGGACATTGTGAATTGCAAATGGTATGGTACCTTGAGAACAGACATGTTTTCCGTCAAATTAGGAAAATGACATGGCCTATGCATGGTGAAGGAAATGCAGAAATTGCAGGCTGGAGGAATCATTCTTGAATTATTTGAGGACTACCTCCAGAATTAGTCTGGTTTCTGCAGTGTAACTGGGATTAGAACAAGGTCAGAAGGCTTCTTCACAACAGTCAAGGGGCTGCTGGATAAGCATGATCATATTCCCTTTTTCACTCACTGACAATATCATGGACAAATCTGGAATTATTTAAAGGTTTCTCTAGCATCAAATATGACCAGTGATATTGTTAGCATCTTTTCAAAAACCACCAAAAAAATCTTCTCACAGGAAGTACCTTAGTTTGTAAAAAGCTATTTTTCAAATGATATTGTGGTTGTAGACTTACATATCTCTTAACAACTTCCTATACAGATGTATTCCAGCTGCTGGTTCATCAGAAAGCACCACCTCCAATGACAGGTATATCTTTAAAAGTGATTTTATTTCAGTTACTTCTAACTAAAAATGAGGGCATCTGATATTGCCCAGCTACATCATTTGTAACAGAATCATAAAAGGATCCCTGTATACAGAGCTGGTATTGAGATCTCTGCCAGTTGCAAAACATGCTTTTTACTTGAAACATATAAATTGGACAAACACAGAACGAAAATTGTTGAAAATATGTAAGCAGGAATAATAAATCGCTGATACAATTTTTATAATACGGCATATTGGATTTTAGTTGGAAAAGTACAGATTCCTAAAAGCATCCATGAATTTTCATATGCACATTCCAAAATTTCAAGTATTCTTTAGTAAAGTAGCAGAAATACCCAATAAAGAAAAACTGAGTTTTAAAAATATTTTATATTATTATGGAAATGTGCAGAGAAACATCAAAGTTGCTTTTCAATAATTTAAAGATGTCATGAGGTTTTTTTGTAGATTTTAAGCCTTGATCTGTCTAGAAATATCTATCTTCTGCTCTGTGTATGCTTGGTTTCATAGGCTATGCACGAATTAGTCAGATTTCACTTTGTTAAAAAAGAAACTTAAGTAAATCATTTTATGTTGGTCTGATTAAACCACACATATCCTCTCTATGTATCTACATTTTAAATTTTAAAGGTTAGGTATAATATTTTGTCCAATAATTATGACAACTGAGAATTATATTACACTGGCATTAGGGTGCAATATAATTTATTTTTTTGTTATATATAAGCCATGAAAATACACTTCCAAAAGTTATTGTAAGAATGTAAGTAATTTTAAGGTCAATCATATGCTTTCAACATTACTTTTACACTGTAGTTTTTAAGATAAAAGATTTTATTTAAAATCTTAATTAACATAAGGCTTTAGGAATAGAAAAAACTCTTCTTCAGAGGATTGAACAAGACAGTGTATGCTGTTGCTGCCTCTAGGCCTGACTAAAGAAGAAGTATGAAATATTAAGTGAACAGAGCTTCTCAAATACTACAGACTGGATTTTTCAAACTCTACAAAATCTTCTAAGAACAATACCAAAATAATGGGAGGCCAGACTCCTGGTAAAATGTCCAGCAGATACCTCACCTTATCTCATCCTTCAGTTAGACCCATAGAATGACCAACAAAGGGTATACAGTCTTTTTATATGTTTATGGTAATCTACTTAACAATGCTAGATGTAAGTAGGCTTAGCAAGTATAATAATATTACTTTTTATTTTTATTTAAACTGGATTTTTGAAAATAATTTTCCAGCCTTTGTAAAATGACTGAAATTCTTCTGTAACCCTCAACTGATCAGCATCCCACCATTATGGAGAGTCAGTCAGTTTGTCAATTCTGTGATCATAGAAACACTCTTTGAATAGTAAAACTGTAAACACTGTACAACTATGGCAAATGAATAAAAAGACTTTTCTCTATGGGAATGTTTCGCTGAAAAGGTAAAAGAAATGTGTGTAGAGAAATTCATGCCTCGCTGGATTGGGCTGAGAGCTATAACTTTCTAATCCTTTTAAAATGGACCAGTTCAACTCTGAGATTGTCTGTTACCAGATCAATGATTTTTTTCCCAACCCTCAGTTCCAGGTAAGTTCTTCATCCAGTCCTCAGCTCTGCTGTGAGATGAAAAAACGAAGCATTATTCTTCCTCTTCATTGCTTTCACAAAGAAACCAAGGGCTGGAAAGGAACCCAGGGGACCAAGACCTCAAGATGCCATGAGACACTCAGCAAACAGCAGATATTCACTGAGCTAGTTTTGCCTCTTCTGCCAGAGGATGCATTCATCAGTCTCCTTTGGGACCGGTCCTAGAGCTCATCTGGTTCAGTCTCGGGTTGTTTTCTTTGAAAAACCCTGCTTGGACACAGTAGCCCACGTAGACTTTACCAGACTTTATTGGGGAAGGCATGAGCCCATTTTGCCCAAGTCCAGCACAGAGCAAAGGCTTCCAAGGTCATGAAGGTCTCAACAATTTGGCACATTTTCGAAAGGACAGAGCAAAATACTGGTTTTGTGATGGTTTCAGCCTCTCACAGACCTCCCAGATCTCACCTTGCTACCTTTATGACATGGTTGTTGCCATTTGCCAGCGTAGCATCGATCTACAGATTGGTTTGTCATCCTGAGTCTGACAGAAAATGTTTCAGAAAGAGGTGTACAAAAACCCAGAAGGAACAGGTGCAGAATAATCTCTCTGTGAGGGTAATACCAACCTAACTTCCACTAACTGGTAGTTCTCTTACGCTCTTGCAAACTGTAAGTATATCCTGTACATTACTTATCCTGTCTAATTAACTATGAATGTTCCCATTATCTGTATCTAATCATTTTTTAAATCCTGCTAAACCCTTTGCTTCAATTATCTTTTAGCAAGCAGTCCTAATGGATAATTACACAGTGCATAAAGAAAATGTCCTTTAAGTCGTGGTTAAACTTGTTGTTTCCCAATTTCACGTGCCATCCCTTTTCTCTTCTCTTCTGAGGCCCAAGAAAGGACTTTCCCAATTTACATTCCATTTAAATTTCCAATATTTTATCTCTGTCACTTAGTGTCTCTTACTTGTCTCCTTCCTTGCATGAAGTATCTCATGCTCTCATGATGCAGAGGTTTCTACATAATCCTCATGATTTTAGCTCACCAGCACAAAACCCCCATTTAGGCTTTGTTTTGCTTTACTTTATTGTTCTTAGATGTGACTACCATGATTTGGCACACTGTCAGTTTGCACAACCATATTCTCCTCCATCTTCTTGTCTATCTTAGCACTGTTTGATTTTTACTACTGATGTTGCATGCTGAGGAAAGATTTTCATTACAGTTCAGATGGTGAAAAAAAAATGTTTTTCCTGTATCTTGACAGAGACATTTGTTTCCAGCAGTCCCTAGAAGCTCTGTTTAATCCAAAATAGATAACATTATTTTTCACACATAGCTACAATTATAAAAAATCTGTGACAGGCTTTAAAAAAAACACTTTGGGTCTCAGGACTGTGTGCTTATCTATTAAGGAGGGTTTGGAATTTTTCAACAAAACATTTTTATATTGAAATGTAACTTCTATTTCCCCCCTTCTAGAGAAACATTCAGTGGTAATCTTTCTATCTGTATTAAGTTCACATGAAATTGTGACAAAAATAAGTGTGGTTTTGTGTGCATTCATGTAAGAACCAGAGAGGGAGGGAGGGAGGCTATAGATTTGGGTCTGTTTCCCAGGATGAGGAGTGCTGAGACTCAAGACTGTTCTGAATGCTGAAATCCATGGATGTATACTTGGATTTCCTGTCTACTAGGACCTCCTGGCATTTCCACAAAAAAAAAAAAAAAGGTTAAAAGGATCTAAGCAGCTCAAACATCAAATTTGCACACAAAGTGAAATTCTCTCTTTTTTTTCGTGTCAAGTCCTATCCCTTGGAATCTACTGTTATCCTGAGACTTTCAGAAATAGGCATTTTCTTTTCAAAGCCAGCAATTATTTTTCCCTATTACATTCATCACTGTATTTTATAGTCCTGACTACTGGTCCAATTAATTTACTAGTTAATGAAGAACTGGTTTCTCTAGTTTTGATCTCATAAACATCCCCTATGATATTTTTGAAAGACAGACATAGCATGTACTGCCATCATATTGACAGGTGCAGAAACTGATTTTAGCACTCTATATCATTTCTACTCTTTTTTCTCATAGACCTCAGAACTTCTATCCCAAACCTAGTCACAGAACAGTGCTAGATCTCATTTATGAATGTTAGCTAGTATTTGTAAGAAGAGCACAAACTTCTCCTGGCAACCTTCTTGTTTTTGTATTAGAGATACATTTCAATAATATTTTAATTTTTACATGCTTCAGGAGCCAGAGTGAAAAATCATTTTTTTGATTGCTTTTGCTTTGTGGTTGGCTGAATAAGAATTAAGGGAAAACTGGCACGGTATGTGAGTTCATGGCCATTTGGTTAGAGGGCTCTACATGGAGAAACAGTACAGCTGGCAGCTGAACTGACATGATTCAATGGGTCTCTGCTGCCAAGACAGAGCTCAGCACCAGAGATGGCAAGAGTGCGCCCCAGACATATGATACCTTTCAAATAGGAAGTACCCTGAGAGGAAAGGGTGGGAGGAGGGCAAGCAACTGCTGAGAGTCAAGAAATTATAGATCGACAAGCATATATAGCTCCTGACACTGGTTGTCTGGAGGTGGTCAAATGTTCACGGAGGTGGGTCTGTTACAACCTTAATCTGCTTTTGCTAACAGCCATGCCAAAGATATCTGCAACTGGAACATAAAGCAGTTTGAAGATGTAGTTGTACTGCTATGGAAACCTGAGGTGCCCCATGATTTTTCAGACACCTAAGCAGTACTTTACAAATACATTTACTGTGTGGGCTGTGTGCACTCTCTAATCCCCTGAACACCCCCAATCTGCATACTTAGGAATACTGAAGGAGTTTCCACAGTGCTTTTTGAAGTTGTACTTGACAAAGAACAAGGACAAAAGCTGGTATTTACGACCCTACAGGATGTAAGGCACCTCCCTCGTTCCAAGGGTATTGTCACATGATGCAAGGCCTCCATGAGCATAGGCTCAGAAGGTTTCACCTGGTGCATTCATGCAGTGCATGTTTGGTATTGCATTGTGCAGGTTTTTAGCACCTAGTAACAATACTACTGTTCAGCTCTGACCTGTCAGGGCAGTTCTGTGTGCAAAGATGAATGCCATGTTCCCTCTATATCATGTTGGGATTCTGTCCCACAGCATTATTCTATAGCTCACAATAAACCTCTGCCCTCAATCACCCCAGTTTTGGCAAAGTGTGTCTTTATTGTCTCAACAGTGGTGACTGTTCTCTCATCCCTATGAACACACAAATGCAAGCTTAAGTTGAAATTTGTCTTTCCAGAGAGGAGCTAATGAAGGAAGATTTTATCTTCGCTAATGCTCTGCTTGCTGATCTCACTCTTGAGAGTGCTAAAATGAAGATATGAGAAGATGAGTTTCTGGATGCTGCATATATTATAAGCAGCCCAAAACTTGGCTAACTGGACTTCAGAAGCTGAATCAGCCAAGTGTTGGAGCTCTAAGCCCTCATGTAATTTGATAGGAACACACTGTCCTCTAACTTCAACCTTTCCAGGTGCAGCCGTACCTAATCCCCGTGTGAACAGCAAACCAGAATGTTGCAAGTGGACACAAATTCTGGATATCAACCAACTCCACACCAGCTGGGTGCACTCAGTATCTGCATCTGCAGAGCTAGCAGGCCCTCTCAGGTGCAGATCTTCTGTCTGTGCTTCCTGTGGTTTTCCAGGCTCAAAGGTACATGTGCTGAGTTAGCCAGAGCACAGTCTGCAGTTCTCCCAATCCCTTATGCGTGAACCCTTCTTGCCAGGGGTAAGCAAGTCACAGCTTTAATCCTTGATTAAATCTGGCAAAGTGACAGAGAAGAAAGCAACCTAAACTTAACTGGAATTTGCTGACTGTTGAAAATCATATACATATATTTATGCATATAATATTAAAATTCTAAAAATTCTTTTGATATAGAGCACTGAAGAATTACTGAAATTCTCCTAGTGTGACTTTTGCTCTTTCTTTAAGTCTGGACCTCAGAGCTTAGAGAGTGAATCCTTTCTGCTCATGCTCTGCACACACATCTGGAAGGTGTAATATTTGCTCAAGTATTTTCTGTATGCAGTCAGGGACTGCATGTTCTGGCTATCAATGAGCACTATTTTCCTATTGCTACAGTTTTTAAATAAGGAAGATAGAACAGGTGCAACCCAGATTTTGAGAGCAAAAGCTGCAGATAGATGTGACATTAACACATGAAAGTATCCCAATTTTCTTGCTGAAATGATCCATTGGGAAAAAAAACCCTTAAAACAAATGCAACTCTTTATTTATTTCCAAGTAAGATAATTAAAAAGAACAATAAGGTAATGGCAAAGAAAAGATAGATGTGGGCATTGAATGGAAAAATGGCATGGAAAAAATCTACCAGTACTCTTTCAGACATCCAAGGTGTGGGAGTCTTGGATGTCTGAAAGGTTCAATTTCCTCCTTTGTCTGGAAATATTTGAACACTTTTCTCTCCATCGAAAAAAAATATTCATTTGCTTATTCAGGAAGAATAAAATTCTGGATGTTTTAGAAGGAGTTTCTGCATGGCTTCAGATAATAGAGGTCAGTGAATGTTTCAGGATCCCATATAGATAGGAATGCTTCAACTCTCAGCTAGAGAGACACATCCCTTATTTCAGAGCATTCACTGCTTGTGGAGCTTGAGGTCTGAGTGCAAATCTGCTTAATAGACAATAGAGCTAGAGGTCTTACTGCTGGATAAGGAGTCAAAGCCAATCAAATGCCATTTATTTTCCTTATTGTAAATATGTGAATCATTCAAAATATCAGAACTTTTTTTGTTCTCAGATACAGTTTCTTGATTTTTAAAAAAATTATTTTAGTTTTGAACTGTAGGTCTACTTGTGTGGGTAATGGAGGAATTTTTCCATATGAAATTTTTCTGTCAGTTATTCATAAATGAAGACAGAATGAGCTCTTATGCCAAAGTGGATGTTGGCTAGTTGTACAATCAAATACAAGTGATTTCTGGGAACACCAGACTTCTACCATTTCAAAGCAGCTGCTAGGCTTCTCCTGGAATAAAACAAAGTTAGCTATCTTAAATACTACTATTCACCTGTAAACATGCACTATACTTTTGTTTACAAAAGAAAAACCTATATGTCCTTTATAACATCATAAAGGACCCAATAAAGAGCAATGACGATAGCAGGGCTGCCAGAAGTCCCAAGCAAGTGAAATGTCACAGTTTATGGGTTCTGGGGGATATTACTAGGCCTGTGTGCTAGTTGATGCCTGCAGCCTGGGCTCTTTTACTCATTCATTGACTAAACACATCATGAGTCATTGATCTTTATATTTACACACACATACGTACACACACATACACACATACATGTGCCTATACCCACCCTGAACTGCCTGGCTTCTAAAAGCTTTTAAGCTGTAAACATTAATAATTTATTTGTACTGGCAGCTACGGGCACTGTTTCCTTCTAAGTATTTCATAACATCTCCTAAAAAACCTTCTCCTGGCCTTTCTGATCAATGGGAATTGTTCTGCAGGCACACCCACACACGCACACGCACACACACATACGCAAACACGCGCAGGGTAAACTGAAAATAGCAAATATGCCATTCAAGAAGGCTGTCATGGAAATAAAATTCCAGGGCACTGGGCAAGTATAACAAAACAACAAAAGGTTGTGCTTTTACATCAGCTGCCTTGTCCTAGCTCTCTTTGCTTGATACAAAAACAAACTCACAGATAAAGAATAAGCCAAAGAAGGTGAAATAGCTTGTGAAATATTTGTGAATGCAACTCTTTCACTAGAGAAAATAGTTAAAATAATTATTTTCAAATGTGGAAATACTTTTCTTGGGGAAAAAAAAAAGAAAAGAGTAGGCATCTCACCAGCTTTGATGTATTTCAGCTGAGGACTTCGATCAAACATTAAACCTTCAAGTGTCTTGTTTCACCTAAGGTAGTAATGCATATTCAGCACGGATTAGGAACCACAGATTAAAAGGTATTTGTGTGCTTAACTCTTGTATAGTCAGGAGCACATATACTTTGAAAAAATATGTAAAATTGAAATGAAAAATCTAATAATAACTAAAAAAACAAGCATCTCTCTGCCAATTTTAGCATAATTTCTGAAATCACTCCAGGGTAATTGGTTGTCCTGTCAATAGGAGCTGAATAATGTATTTGAATGAACAAGAGCCCTAAAGTACCCATGGCATGCACAAAGATCCAAAGAGAAGAGGAGCGTGAGGGCTACTCCTGGAGGAAGGAGGGTGTTTTGACCAAGGGTCTCATTGCTTCATCATGAGAAGAAAGAGACATGAAAGGCCAGAGCTGGCGTCTGCAGCCTCCTTGCCTAACACCAGGTTGGCATTGCCCTCTGGCCTCAGCTTCTGCACAAACTCAAGCATTTAGTGTTGTTCTTACATGGGCATCCTCTCAAAACTGCCTAAGAGCCATGTGCAGCTGGCCAAGCTGGGAGAGAGAGGGGGACAGAAAAGAATATTTCCTTCAGTAGGTGGCTCATTTAGTGTTCAGAGAGACTCCTGTCATCAGGCTGTGGATAGCCTACACGAAAAATTCCTGGTGTTTTATTAGCTTGAAATCCTCTTTCTTTTTTTAACTGGTTAATGTATTTTTTTTAAAAAGACAGTTTTACAGAGGAAAGCTGCACTGTGTATTGGTCTTTGTTAATAATGTTGCAGGTTTATACTTGAGCATTAATAATTGCTGTTGTTTATTGTTTATTTGCAAAATAGAGAGGACAACCCCTTCGTGTCTCACAGGGGTGCAGTGGCACCTAATGAATTCTTGTGTTGCATTTTCAGCTGCAGGTTAAATGTTGTGCATACTGAACCAGCCTAGCAGTTTCAAACACTTTTCTGGAATTCTGAAGGTTCTTATGGACCGTTGTTCTAAAAGTACCCTAGGGCTGTGACAGTGAATGAGCAGACACAGGAGGTATAGACATAGAAGAAAATTATCAGCTTTGCTCTTTTTGCCAAAAAGCAATGGTTCTTTTATTTTCCTCTTTCACAAATCCAGATGCTATTGCTTCTGTCTTTCCTTAATAAATCTGAATGGATATCACTGTTGTAGGTTCCAGTTTCTCCTACCAGGCTGTATTCTCTCTGGCTACCATTCTAACAGCTGATAGATGGATGGAAGGAAACCTAATTTCTTACCCTGTCTAACATCTAGTCTGTGCATCACCATGGATTCACACCACACACCTACTCTCTTTTTCACTTTATTATGTTAGGTAACTAGTTGAGTCTACTCTATGCATTAGCTCAAGGGACCAGAAAGAACAGTGATTATTTCTAAATAGGATTGTGGAATTTGGCAGACATTAAGAACATCTGTAGTTATGCTTCTGTCCCCTGCTTGATGCTCAAATTTATGCTGCCTGTGACTGCCTGGAGGAACAGGAAAGCCTCCATGGCACACACCCAGTTTATATCTGGTCAGATAAGTTTCTGTGCTTTTACTGTTTTGGCCACAGCAAGAAACATGAAGACTGATGGGCAATTTCTGTAACTGCATGTTTCTGTGAAGCTATTAGCCAGCGAGTGGCATTAATGCTGTTACAAATACAACAGGGAAAGAAGAGTGCTGTCAAAATGAATTAAACACAGCTCTGGTTTAATTAGCAAAAGTGGACTGCACTGCTACTATCCAAGACCTTCAACTGAATATGCACTTTAAGTTGCACGATCTAAAATAGAAGAAGACCCCTTCACTTGAGCAAATGAATATGCAGGCCCTGGCTGGAAAGAGCAGAAGCACAGCACCCCTACCAGACTGCTCAGAGACCATATTTTACTCATCCTCACTTCCAGCCCACAAGAAGTGCAACAAAGATGACTTGAGGAGGGAGCTTGCTGCCAGTGGGCATGCTTAGTCCTAAAGCCTTGACTGCAGAGGCTCCATCAGGGGTCCCTTTGGTAGGGAGTCCCTCAGAGAATGCATAGACATCAGTGGCACAGGGATTGGGAAAAAGTCTAGCCTTGGCATGGAAAAAAATATTATTAAAGATCATATAAGTACCTGTGCACCCCTACATTTGTTTACAGCATGCCATAGCTGTACCTTGGAAATACAACTTTGCCCACCACTGACTTCTGCCTTGTGCCCTGCTGAAGCCTTCAATTTTGTCCTTCTTTAGGAATAAAATAGTGTCAGAGTCCAGGTTTCAAAGTTTTATATTGGATCTTCCATAAGACTTGAATTGAGTGAAGGGAAGTTGTGGTTGAAATGTACTCTAATAATTCACTCTGATATGCTCTGATTTTACAACATGACAGTATTTTGTACTGCACTCTAGCAGGCAGTGCATGATTCAAGGATAGTAAGCATGCTTTGTTTTCCTTTTGCATCCATGAACTTACACTGCAACTCAAAAACATGAATAGCAAAATGTATAAGATACATAAAAAGCAGCAAAAAATTTTACTATTCATTGATAGAATGATAGGGAGTTGAGCCATACAAGTGAAACTGTCTGATGAAATGAAACTTTGGTCATGTGAGCAATTCAGATTAAAATAAAATCAGCCTTTCCTTCCTTAGTTTACCACTTCATGGAGAGCAATTAATGAGGCACAGTGTGCAAACATTCCTGAGTATCATTCATCACCTGGCTAATCTGCCTGCCAACCTGTGCAGCCATACCTTTCCACTAGACATTTCCTCTCTCTTCCTACCTTCCCTCTCTGCCCTGACTAGATCCCTTGTTTAAGGGAGTGGATGTCATGGAAGAAAGAAAAGAAATTAATAAGAAAAGGAAATGAAGGAATAGTTTCCTAAACAATGCAGATTAATTAATTTTCATAAACAAGCAAGGTATGATCAACGACTTTTCACAGTTGACTTTGTGACATCATCACCACAAAGGTTAATCCTAATGACTTCCTGTGTTCTATTTTAGAATTTCCTAATCCATCCTAGAACTCATTTTACAGATATACACAAGGACAGAAAACTTTTTGTATTACTGCTAGATCAGGAAAGAATACCATCAACAGCATTAGAAACAATCTCTGTGGACATTGCACATGGCTTTTCCTGAAGTATAAGATACTGGTTGCTGCCTCTTAAAAAATGATTCATTTTAATCTGACAACTTTTTAAAATCTCTCCAAATTCTCTGTAGTATAGTATCTTCGCCATTTGTTTTCCTCACCTTATCCCCAACCAGATTTTCTGAGAGAAGAAATGAGAAATGGGTAATATTCAACTATAAATTCAGAAATAGTCTCACGCTTGAAGGACATTGTGTATGATAAAGGGTCTGAAAGGAATCAGAGGAGGTTCAGCTGCACAAATGGTTATGTCAGTAAACTCCCACACCTCAGAGAAGCATCTGTTTATGTGGAATATCCCTTTATAGACAGGCTTACTTCCATTCCATAGACATCTGATAACATCCTACATCTCAGCATAGGAAGTAAGTGACTGCTGCAAACAATAGGAGAAAGAGAAGGATGATGAGCAGGTTATTTCTAAGCACATGACTTAATGCAGATAAGCTATAAGAATCCAAATCAAGCAGAGCTCATTTTCTTATTCACTGAATTAATAACAGGAATACCCACTGCCATTGGAAGCTAGTGGCTTCCCCCAGAGTTGTGCTACAGCATGGCAGGATGGGTGCTCAGGGAAGAGGAGGTAGCAGAGAGCTTCGTGAGCTATACTGGGAATGTGCTTTCTCAAAGTGGGAGAAGAAAAAACAAGGGCACCAAAGATGACTTACCAGCACAGCAGGGCGCTGAGAGCACAAGGAGTTTAAAACTAGATTTGCTTTGATTTATCTCTCCTATGGCTCTGCCAATCAACCAGCAGTGCCTGCATGCCAGAAATTACTTCTTTGTGTCCTAGGTGGAGTAATTGAACCTCGTTTGCCTCAGTGCATGTGTGGCTGGACTTTGCCAGCAGCTTCCTGCAAGGCCCATGCCTATCAGGGGACTCTTCACCCCAGGTACTGCTGTTAACAGGGGAAGGAGAAGGCAGCATGCAATACTATTTC
>NW_005054315.1:1898303-1931529 GCF_000277835.1 Geospiza fortis
TTTCACTCAGGCCTGGATAATACCTCCTTATTTTATCCAAATATCTGACTATCTGGTTTCCTGTCAGCCTTTTGTCAGCCTGAAGATTCTTCTCACCTACATATAAATGGAACTTGATGATCAGTTAAGGATTAAACAAGTCTGATTGTAAATATATTTGTCAGGCAAGGCATTTCAGGACATTTTGGTGCCTCACAGTCTGCAAAATCTCAGCAATTATTCATCTTGAAATGTTGGAGTACCTTGTTTCCAAAGTAATGTATCAAAAGAGCAAAATGAAACAAAAATCTCCTATTGATCATCACACAATAAGTGTAAAAAGATATATCAAGCTTGAATATTTGTGCTTAATAGTTGAAGTAGATAAAACTCTTAACTCTGAGATAATCCCACAGGTGTGAAGAAAAAAGTTTGATGTGATCATGCAGCTGAACCTCAGGCAAACATCTTGTGATGATTCTTTGATGCTAATCCAACTGGAAGACATGAAGTAGTAAAGAGGAAATGCCAGACACTACACTGGAAAGTTTTAATTTCATGATATATTAATTATAATTCTAAGTGAAAGATTTGCTTTTAACAGGTGTTTCCTAAACAGAGTTGATTTAAACTAGAGCCCTTTCTTAGACTTTGGTGAAATAAAGAAATCCAGTTTATTTTTTCCATTTTTTTTCAGTTCCAAAAGCACCATTGAAAATGAGAAATTTAAAAAAGCACATAGGTCCAATGGGATAAGTTTATTGTCTCCAATTACTAAGATTACTTCTATTCAAGCTTTTCCATGCTACAGGACTTTTGGGAGACATCTTCTTGGATTATTTACTACCAAACAACAAGAAAAAAGTCCCTCTACATATAAATAAGAATAAAGGTTTGACATCAAACTTGGCCTTTTTGGACACAGTAGAATTCATCCAGCTTCAGCGCAGCACTGTGTGTTCAGGGGAGGCAGCTACCAGTCATGTCCTTGTTACTGACCTGTGGGTGCTCCCAAGTTCCCTGGTCCAGATACCAACTTCTATATTTCTGTGGGTCAGATGCTAAAAAGAACCCCTACACTCAAATTCCTCAGAAGAGAAAGTGAACATAGAAAGTAGATGAGGGACGCTGTATGTATTGCATCAATCTACAGTGTTACATCTCAGCTATAAGGTCAGAACACCAATATAAAAATCTTAGTTTGTCTCCCCCTACCCTCCAAAGAGTGAGGAAAGAATTCTACATGGACACTGGGGCTGGAAACAGTTGTGCAGTTTTGAAGAGACGTCCCTGTTTGCCTCAGTTCCAGCATCTTGGTTCAGTGTGACTTGGGTGCACACAAGTTAAATTCCCCTTGGAGGAAGCTAAAATGAAATTATCATTTCAAAAGTGTTCCAGTGCTCCATGGAGACAGTGGATTTTGAGCCAGGGTGTGGGCCACATTGCCACTAAGAGTTATATAAAATATCTGTGCTGTGAGGAGGCTCCTGACTCTTCCACAGGTCCCATAAAGCATCTCTTCTGACATGCAAATGAACAAGTGTCATCTTTGCCTTTCTATTTATCAACAACTGTTATGCCTCAGCTATTTGTGCAAAGATATTTCATCTTCTACAGAGGCAACCCTGGGCCTTCTACCTTTCCTTCTGGCTACAGTCCAACCCTGCCTCAGTTTCCTTTTCCAGCTTGAAATCTTTGTTTGTGTGTCAAAGCATCAGACACCTGTCCATTCTACTAGATGATTTACAGACACTTGATGAAATGACATCTTTCATTAAACTGTGAGATGAATTGGGGGAAACTTTCTGGGATAGCTGAATAACACTGGGGCAGTATCAGCAGGTTGCTAGCAGTGTTGCTTGAAATTTGAGAAGAAAAAGATGTTTTTTCTGAAGAAAATAATCACACTGTCAGGACAGGGGAAGGTCAGTGTCCATCACATACAGCTTTAAAAGTTCTGTGACTGGGAATCCACTACAAAGCTGGCTGCTTGTTTGAACCTCCTTAGCCCTGTGTCCCAGTGCCACCAGGCCAGTGCTGACCTCCAGAGCCCACACCTAAACCTTGCAGGAGCCATGCAGGTATGTGAGGACATTCAGAGGAGCTTCTGCTTTGGCCACTCCCACCATAAATTGCAATAGTCACCTTCTGTCCAAGTTAATTGGAGCATGGGTGCAGTTTCATACTCACATCTCCATGCTGGGAAGAGAAGGGGTGAATCTCTAGCAGCTGCACTACAGGTGTGTATTTGTAGCTGTGGTTTACTGCATTGGTGATCTGACCACTTTGCAAAGTATTCTTCAAGGTCTGAAATCTGTCAGAGTATTTTTTCATGCAGCAACTCTCTCTACATCCAAAACTTTTCATCCACTCAGCAGGAGCACCAAGCTCAGTCCAGACATCCAGGAAAGCTGTGCATAGAGCACTCTGTGGTGATTTATCCTTCTTAGCTTATTGTAAACAGACAGTCTTGCATGGCCCCTTCCTGCAGGCACTGGATTATCACCTGAAGATGTAGATATGGTACCATTCACAATAACACTACTTCTCCCACTTCTGCCCTCAGTCATGAGATGGAAAAGCACATCCTGAAAGGCTTCCCTGTATTTACAACACAAAGATGTTAGTGGGGTAGCAGCTGGCTACCACTCCTCTCCATCTTTCTTCCACATTCCCTTAAAAGGGCCAGGATCTCAGGAGCAGGAGAAGTAACAACAGCATCTCCTTCACCTTTCTTCAGAGCCTTCAAGCTCAGGTTTCTGGGAAGAGAATAAGGAGGAGAAAGGGACTTAGAGGGGAACTTATACCCAACAGTGTCAGGTAGCTTGGCAGAAAGAGGAAAAGCTCTTGACAGCACAGTGACCACTTGCCTCTTTCCAACAGTGACAGGCACTGTGTTGCCATTTTTGTTTGGCCATGTTTCCCAGTTTTAACCAACGTTGTTCCCGCTGAACTGTGTTACAACTGACAAGTGGCAGGGATGGGGGTTTTTTCCCCACTTCCTGCATCTCTTCCTGGTCCTTCTTCTGTGTCCTATCTCCAAAGTAGTTCTTTTTTGGCCATGTGGATTTTACCACCAATTTCCCTACCACACTGATCTCCTCAGAAGCGATGGGGCTTGTCAACTAACCCATTTCTGCTTAGACACAGGTATTTCACCTTGAGCTAAAGCTCAGAGTCATCCTAGCATGTGCCATCTTTTTTTTTTTTCCATAGGATAAGAGCAAGGTGCCTGAGAAGGGTCTGTGGGCTGTAGGTGTTGGTGGCCCCTCCTAGCATGGGAAGGGTATAGTGGTTCCTTGAATAACTGTGTCATTGTGGAAAGCTTGGCTCCTGAGAGTTCATGAGTAAGAGAGCCAGCACACAAAGCTGGGACTCCAGCTTTAAGTCACCCTGGGGCAAGGAACTGGAGCAATTTGTGAGGCTGGAAGGGCTCAGTCTCTTTGAATCAAATGTTTGAGGCAATAGCCAAGGCATGGAAAAGATGGGAGACTTTTTTCCTAAAATTTGAAAAGAATGAAGGAGAAGAAAGACAGAGTTTTGTCTGACACGGGGGGAGAATCTTCCAGCTGAGGGGTGCTTTCCCACTGCTCGGGACCAGCTAGATCTACTACTGCAACATTTATTGATTGTCCCATCCCCAAGCAGTTTCAGCTAACAGAACCTTCAACAAGCTTCTCTCCCACCACTGTGTTGCTGCCAGCTCCCTGCAGTGCCACATGCAAGCAAACCACCCTCAAGGCTCTCTTCTCCTGTCAGATCTTTGTTAAGCATCAAAAAACACACCCACACACCATCCTTTTCAGCTGAATCCCATGTATATTCTGGCTGCTACGTCCCCCAGCGCAGCTACTCCAGGAAAGACCTGTGAGGGCAGGAGACTCATCTCAGGAGAGTGAGGGTGGTTTCCTGAGACTTACTGAGTCAAAGCACATACTGATACACAGAAAAAGTCACAGGAGACAGAAAGCTAGAGAAGATTTAACTAGAGTAACCATCTTTGCTGAAAAGGAATAGTGTACCGAGGGGCACTGCTGAGAAATTGAAGCTCAACGCTAGGGCTACAAAAATCCACTGTAGCCTCTTCCAGAGGAAGAGTGAGGACTGCTAAAAGACCCTTGGAGATTTTTTTTCTTTTTAAAATTTTATTTCCACTATGAAGTTTAATTTCTGGAAAAGATGGGGACATGTAAGCATCTGGTTTCAGATGCTCTGCATCCATGAAGGAGCAGATAACATCCCTGGCATACATGTCACATAGGTGTTTCATGTGCAGGGTGCAGCAGATTTTTCAGTTTTTCTGCAGAAACCATTCCTCAGCATTTCAGCCCAAAATCTGTTCTCCCACAGTCCTGCAGGACACAGCAGGCACCCATAATTTGGAGGGCACTGTCATGAAGGCTGCTTTGTGTGGCCCTCCACCTTGCAGTGTGCTGCATGACTTGCACAAAGAGTAAGTGTGTCATATTTGGCAGTGCAGTCCTTAGCACAGACCTGTGATTCAGTCGTACATGCATGAGCAGCATTGCTACCTGGCCTGAGTGCCCTGAATGATCCTTGTTCAGCTTGAAAAGATGGTTCCTGCACCCTATCGACTGCATGGCCAGAGCTGCAGAAGGCATGAGTATCCTCATTCCTTTTGGCAAACTCTGTCAAGGCATCTTGACCTGCTTTTGGCCTGAACAAGTGGTGGCAGGCCTTGCAGCTTAGGGGATCACAGCTTCCATGCACTGGGAAGCAGGGGGAAGAAGAAGGGCCCTGTCCCTCTCTCCCACAACACAAACAGTAATGCAGCCCCTGAATGGGAAAGGTCTCAGGGGTTTTGCTTATGTCAGTTGTTTGCTCTGGGTGTAGGAAGCAGATGTGGAGAATGGTCTTGGAGAGATTCACTGCACCCTGCCTGTGGTGGACTTGTCCATCCTATGCTCATTAGGCACAGACCAGGCTTTGAAGTTTGTAAAGTTCCTTAGGGTTACAGTTGCTTTTCTGAATACAGATATCAGATTGCAAAATTACATGTCAGGATGACAAGACCCTGAAGCATGCTCACAGGAGAGATTCTTGGTGCAGTGGAAAATATCATGCCTGCTACTGATCATCCCTATGGTGATGCAGTCCCAGGAGTCTCCATTCAGCACCAATAAAGCCTGGGCAAAATCATCAGACAGAAATCTGGGCATGCTAGTGTGAGTTTCTGGTTGCTGTCCTGCTGGGGCACCTGCTGAAACCGCAGGATTCACTCTGTGACTGCAGCACAGAGCAGCAGGTGCTGTGCAGGCTATGAGGAGAGAAGTGAACTGAGGTGTAGGTGGTGTCTTGCACAGCATGAGCAGTAACAGAGGTGATATTTTCATGTGTTTGATGTTAGATGGATAATACTAGGAGGAAACTGCTGTGAGTAGTGGCATTTATCTGCATGAGGCAGGCAGACAGAGTGGCCCTTCCTAAAAGAACCCAAGATTCAGGAAGAAAAGGTCTGAAGCACAGATTTCCTTTGGAAAACTTGAATCACACATGCAATGGAGGCATTCGACTGAAAGAAATCATATCTCAAGTGATATGACTCCAAAGTGCCTGTGAAGGATATAACACAAGAGTGTCATCAATGACTGCTTTTGCCTACCAATCCAGCTGTATTATTGCAATTCATTTGCTAATGCAGCCACAGCATGACTCTATTCCATTAGCATCAGGGAGGATCTAGTTAAGCTTTCAGGTATACTTGTATGAGATAAAGTAGGCTAGCAGTAAGTTATATTGGGAGAGTAGAAAGTTTCTAATCTTGCAGTGAGAACCTGTAGCAGAGAAAACAGACGCTGTGTTCTGTAGCACAGAAACAAAAACTGTTGCTGGCTGGAGCTGGACAGGAGAAGAGGAGCAAAAGTTGTGACTGACTGTATTATCATGAGACTGAATTATACAGCTCAGGCAGACTCCTTCAGGTCCACAGTGCCATGTACAGCTGAGAAAATATCCCAAAGCCTGCTTTCAAGTCTTCCATCCTGGGCCATGGCAATGGAGGTACTTTAGGGAAGTGAGTATTTCCAGCATCCTTTTCCTGCCCAGGAAGACCAGTCCAGGTCATAGACAGCATAATGAGCAGGAGGTCCAGGCAGCCTCTGGAAAATGCCTGCGTGCTCTGAAGTGGAGGTGATGCATGGGTGCCACAGTGTCACTGCAGCTCTGCTCCCTCTGCTAGCTCACGGTGTGGATAGACCAGGAAGGGGAGACCAAAGCAGAAGCAGACAGCTCTGTTGTGTGTCTGTAATAACCAGGATGCCTCAGTAGCTGGGAGAAGCACAGTTTCAGGAGTGGAGTTTGATTAGTGGTTTGTGAAAGCAATTATATGATATAGTTTATTTTTAGCTTCTCCTACCAGTGGGAAAATCTTCCACTGTTTCTAAGAGATTTTAGTGTAAAATCAGCATAATTGTGTGTATTGCAAAGACAAACAAAGAATAAACATCCTCATATCTATGTTTATTAGTTACCTTTTCCAAAATGTGATAACAAATTAAACATATATAAATTGTGAGTATCTTTTCTGTACATATTTTTAAAGCAAATAGTTCTGCATTTTAATTTATCTTTATTTCCTGAGGGTTGACAGAAGGAAAAATATCCACACTAGGGTAGATTTTCTTAACCTAGCAAGACCAGCTATGAGACTGCTGCTTTGCTTTGTAGATTTTGAATACAATGTTTCATCTTCTCTTAGCCGTGGTATTTTAGATCATAGGACCTCTACCCGGCTTGTTTCAACGCAACTTCTTTCAAGCAGCACCTTAGCTATCTTCACTAATGAATACACTTGGCATCTGTCTGGGTTCATTGAGTCAGAGAAAGATCATTATATCATGTAATTCAATATTTGTATCTATATGTGTGTATGACAGAGTTACTGCTTGACAAGAAACCTTTGAGATATATTTTATTCTGTTTCTTTTTTTTTTTAATTTTTTTGCCAGTCCATGCACTGCAGAACCAGCTCTGTTCCCATGCTCATTATTAACATCTTTGCAGTTTAAGCCTTTGGGTTTAATCTTACAAAACCTTCCTACATAGCTCTTACTCAGAGCTATCTTATTTTAAAAAATGGGAATATTTTCATTGGCAGATTGGTCCAAAGATTTTAAATTAGTTCTTTAAGATGGTTTCCTCTTAATTAGAGAGCAAAGAGCTCCATCTAGCTGTTTTGGGCTCAAAGATGGAGGCTGACATGAATTTCTGACAAAAGAACATAGAAATATTAACAGAAGGACAGAACATACCCAGTTCTGGCGTCTCATAACTCTATTTTTGAAAAAGTTCATCTCTCTCCAGACACTTTATCAGCATTGTATTAATAGTAAAATAATACCAAGAGTAATAAACAAAGCTACTTTCAAAAGATGTTTGGAGGCAAGGGGAATCTTTCCAACCACAAATGCACGTAATTTGCTTTCATTTTAAGACATAATTATCCCCAGAAGAAAATGTACAATAAATTGAAGCAAAACAGTCCACAGTTCATTTTGTTTGCTGTCTTTTGTTGCATCACCTACTCTGCACTAATAAACATCTACTGCATGGTGGATAGTTTTCAAGTGATTCAGCAGAAGTTATTAATTATTCATTATTATTTCTATTGCAGCAGTGCCTGAAGATCCCATTGGGGAATTGAAACAAACAAATAAGGGCAGAGCTGGACTGTTTGTGCAGAGCCATGGCTGGAACTCATGCTCACAAGCCCAGTCTAACTTTAAACTCACAGGAGTGATGTTACTGTGTAGCTATGGCAGCACAGCTCTCAGCCTGGGTTGTGCAAACCACGGGAGAAGCTGAATAAATAACTGGAAGTGCAGCCTGCACTGACCCTGGGCTGCCTGAGCTGTTTGTCAGGCCGTGTCCAAGGCAGCTCCTTCAAAGCCTGCCCAGATATATCTCCACTGGCAGCTGTGACCACGGCAGCTCTGACAGGTGATCACAGTCACTGGTCACTGCTCAAGTGACTAAAGGTGTCTTGGGGCTCCTCTGCTCTGCACCTGCCTTTATTTCTGCTGGTGGTCACCAGCAGTGTCACAGAAGAAACTCTGCAGAAAACCACAGGCTTTGCACTTTGGCATCCTAACGTCAATTCACTGCCATCAGCTGCTTCAGTGTAAACTGGAGCAGCCAGCCTCGGGCCCATGCTCTGTTCTGCTCATCCTCCTTGGGGAAAGAACTTCCAGCAGGCTGCTAAGGATGATAGCATCCAAAGCTAGCCCTGTAGCCTACCCCTGAGCTCCACTGACAGAGACTTTCAATAAAAGGGGAAAGAGGGAGGGAAAAAAGGAAAGAAGAGCGGCCTTTTCCAAAAACAGCCTTTGAAGGCAAAGCATATATTGTAGTCAACACAGAATGTTATTCTCAGAACTTGTAAGAAAACATTTGTGTAAATATTTTTAAAATATCATTGAATAAACTCTACTTTGAGCACCATCTGGGCTGACAGAAGCAATCCATCCCTACACCTTGCCAATAGCTGTTGATCAACCTCAAAGAAAATAAATATGCAGCTATCATTGTCAAAGGGTTCCAGAGCATTAAGCATGGCAGTCACTTTTCCCCCCAGGTATTTATACACACACACACACACACACACACACACAAAACACTGCCATCAATGCAGCTGTTGCAAGTAGTGAAAAAGCAGAATACTTGTGAATGAATGCAAATGTTGCAGCATTGAGACATAAGGAAATACAGGCAGTACCAGGGGAAGCTACACTCAAAGGAGGTGATTCTGCCCCTCTACTCCACTCTCGTGAGACACTACCTGAAGTACAGCATGTAGCTCTGCAGTCCCCAGCACAGGCAGGACATTGCCCTGGGGGAATGAGTCCAGAGGAGGCCCACCCAGATGATTAGATAGATGGAGTGTCTCTCCTATAAACAAAGATTACACAATTGGGCTTTTTCAGCCTGGAAAAGAGAAGACTCTGGGGTGACCTTATAGCAGCCTTTCAGTACCTAAAGAAGGTCTGCAGGAAAACTGAAGAGGGACTATCTACAGACACGGAGTGATGGGACAAGGAGGAATGGCTTCAAACTGAAAGAGTGGGTGTTTAGATAAGATATTAGGAAGAAAATCTTTACTCTGAGGGTGAGACATAATAACAGGTTGCCCAGAGAAGTTGTGGATGCCCCATGTCTAAAAGGGCTCAGGACCAGGTTGAATGGGTCTCTGAGCAACCTGTCAGGAGACTGGAAGAAGATGATCTTAAAGATTCCTTCCTACCCAAATAATTTTACCATTTTATGAAGTTCCCCATTGCAGGAAGGCAGAGATGGCAAGGATTAGCCATCTGTAATAAGAAACGCTTTTATAGGAGAGAGTTTTCTAAGCTTCAACACAGCTAGATTAATGATAGGTTTGTGAAGAAGCTGAAGGACACAGCTGGAAAATGGTGAGTGATTGAGAGATAATGTCTGTCTTCTGCAACACAAAGCTAGCCAACAGAACTCAGCCACACAAACTTTATGGGAGGACTGAAATTGTTCTAGTGACTTGGTTAATTTTCATCTGAAAAAATACCAGAAAGCTGATCAAATCTCCAGCTGGTGCTCAATAAACTCTAAGTTCATTACAAAAAAATCAGTCTTCAATGCAGCCACTTTCTTTAAAAAAAAAAAAAAGTAAATTGAACTTTTCCCCTCAAGTAGATTTCCAACAACACAAGTACCTATACCCTTTAGTATATAAACTATCTACTTTTTCTTCTCACAAGTGGCATTTGATATTGAGAACCATGATAAAAACAAGATAATAAAAAGTTGTTTAAACTGTTAAGGAAGATTTTAAGAACTTTTAGAGTCTTCTAATCAGTCACTCTGTTGGGAAATAGTATCTTCATTCCACCCTCTGTCCTGGCCATTTCTCCATTCAGTGGAAGCACAATGCAATCTGGTTTTGTGTACAATGTCATAGACAAAGCTTTGCACAAAGTTTTACATAAAAGAGTTTTCTGTTTCTTCTTGAAGCATCTAAAGGATTAAAAATGTACACAGGGATCATATAAATATTACTGTCACTTCAGAAAAGGTTTGAAATTGCTGAGAAGTGTTTGGTAGTTTATATGTGAATTCTCCCTTGGTGGTATTCATATGCTTCATGTGGGCCAGAAGAAACAGAATATAAATCATAAAAGAAACATCCTGGCTTATATGAGATTGGTTTCCACGGCATCTGGATGCCATAGGGATAAATTATATCCACTTTGGTGCTTTCTAGTATACATTCAGAACAGCACCAGTGTTACTCTTGTTCCCATATATGTCCCGTTTGAAGTGTGAATGGTGACACTACAAGGAATGTTGCAATTATTCCCCTTCCCTGCCCTCAACACTGCAGCTGGGAGAAGGCTGCTTGTCATACAAAACATGCCTGTACAATACTTACAAACCTCTTTCCATGTTAAAGTTTTATGCAAGTGAAAGGTTATTAAATTCTTTGAAGTAAAGGAGCTGGCTTTCCTGAGCATAACCAGTTATTTCTTATTTTCTGAAGTCACTTACTCCTTGGCTGTTTTGCTGAAATATTTTAGCTGAAACAGTTTCTAGGTAGTGGGGTTTGCTCTGGTAGGTGTTTCTATTCTGACCAGTACACATGCAAAATAATTTCCTTCTGAATACTAGCTTTACTAATTTCCCCTGTCACATACATTTTGCCATTGACTTCTTTACATATGGAAGGAACTATTTAAAAGAAACTGTGGATATAATTTTAAATGTCTTGATAAATTCACTTAGATTAATGTGAGTAAATTTATAAACTGTAGGTAAGCCTGTGAACTGAGGAATTACAGACTGAAACTATCTTCCATTTTTAGAGCTATTTCTGAACAAACTGTATTGACCTTCATTAGTGTTATGCAGTATCTGGCAGGGATTTCAAACTCTAGTCTGGATGAAATGCAACTTTGCATGCAGTTGCTGTTAAAAGCAGATAGCCAGCACCTAAGGGTGGAACTTTGTACAGTGTCTCTTGGAAAATTAACAAAGTACCTTCATAAAATATAGGATCAAAAATAGCATGGAGAAAAATAGCAAATTTAATTCTTTAAATCAAAATGATCAGGGTCATGCTATATTCCATAACAATTCCAAATCATGAGGATCTCTCATAAAAAGTTTTTGGCTTTTTGGAACCCATTTTCATCTTCCATTACATTACTGGTTTTTTATAAGGACACAAGGCTTAATACCCCTCTGCATCATCCAAACAGTTATATGGAAACACAATAAAATCTTTACATGGCAGTATCCTGTAAAGATGGCATATGCCCATACAGAAAGCATGTTTAGTTTGAAGGGAGCCCTTTGGCTCCATGACAGTGATATAAGGTGCTTATGCCCCACATGGATCACAGAGCAGATGGAGGTTGTGTGAGTCATGCTTATACACACCTGGGATTTTTAAAGGGTCCAAAAATGCAAGGTAGAACAAGAGATGTGGCAGATGGATGCAAGGTCTAAAAACTGGAAGAAAATTTGGGGTCTATTTTAACCTTTTAGCAGTTATAAACTCAGGTTTATCAGTCTGCAACATATTACTGAACAATTGCTAAACTCTACTTTCATGAGATCCTTAACAAAATATCTGTCCAATACAAAGATTATTCTTGTCAAGAACACAGCTCTGCCCCACTCTCTTTTAGATAGTCTCTAAAAAGACACATCCATTAACTAAGATACAATCCCTTCAAAATCTTTCATCAGTATCTTACCTCCAGTCCTGCAAAATAATGCTTCCTCCAATGAGGCCAGAGAAGGCAATGCTTGAAATGAGTACACCACAGTCTGGACACTGCTAAGACATCCAAGAGATTTTTGGTAATTTTTTTTTGTCTTGTATTCTGGGATGAATACAACTTGTTCAGTTTTCTACCTCAAAATTCACAGTTCCAAATATTTCCCTTACCTTTGTGTCAAAACTAGAGGAGATGAGGACTCTCACCTTGCCAGGAGTAGCAAGAGTTATGGAGAGGGCAATGTCAACAGTGTCCCCTCACAGCCAGCTGCTGTGGCTTTCTGCCTGGCTCATAGGCACTTGAACCCTCTCCAATCTGAGACTGCTGAAGAGAAGGGTACCTGGCAGGTACCTGGCATGGCCTAATGGTCTGACCCAAATACAGGCATCAAAAGGTGAAGTAAGTACACAACCTCTAAGTCCTTTTGAGGTCTCAGAGTAAGACTCTGAGAAATACTGTTTGATCAGTGTCTTAATAATTTCTATATTCTTCTGCCGACTCTAAAGTTATATCCTGAGTTTCAGATAGCAAAGAGCTGAGATGTTCAAATTACCCTCCAAATATTAACAGGCTGTTGAGAAGAGGAGGCCATGCCAGTTGCCACTATAACTTCTTGGACTGATTTTGTAGTGAGTGATGTCTTATCAGCTTCATGCTGGCAGTTCCTGAAGGATGGATCCAGTTTGCCAAAAGGCAATATATCAAAACAGACATGATACTTGAAACAATGATTAAACATTATCCACTTTGCCCATTTTTTCTGAGACTCCAACGCCAGTCTGTCTTGCACTGACTGTAACTTATCCTTACATATATTCACTTTATGTCTGGTAAAAGATCTTAGAGGTACAACCCATGATGCATGAATGATAGAATGCAATGGTTTGGGTTGGAAGGGGCCTTAAAAGATCATCCAGTTCCAACACCCACTGACATGGGCAAGGACACCTTCCACTAGACGATGTAGCTCAAAATCCCACTCAACCTGGCCTTGAGCACTTCCAAGGATGGGAAAGATATTTGTTCCTTGAAAAAAGAGGGCAGGTGGGAAAACACCAAGGTTAGTAGGGAAAATTATGAGCAATGTCTGCAAAGTCTTAAGAGGGAAGAAGAAAATATGCTGAGTCAAATAGCCCAGATTCACCTCCTCCTTATCACTGATCTTGCTGGAGAACTACTGACAGCTGCTGCTTAGTCAAATGAGATAGCACACACACTTCAAAAAAGTCTTTATTAATTTAGATGTTTTTACTGAAATGGTTTTGGAGGGTTCACCCAAGCCACTCTGGTAGCTGACTGGAATGACAGAACAAAGAAATGGCATGCTCCCACTGCATGCAACAACATGGGAAGGTAACATTTTCCACTGGTGTATTTTGATCTGGAAAATGGCATCTGTCTCTAGGCTATCTTGAATGCCTGGAAAGGTAGCAAAGGTACTATAACAGTCCAGGATGTGAAGTAATGTAGTCCAGAAACAAGGAATTTTCAAAAGATTGTCAAAAGATTGCCTAGTTCAACCCTTTCATTCCTTCCGCTACCCCCCTTCCAAAGTTTCTTGGCTGACGTTTTTCTAACCTGCTCTTTCGAATCTCCAGATGATCAAATTTCCAGCACTCTTCCAGGGCTTGTCTTGCCATACCATTACAGTGTATTTCCTAGCATCTCATCTGTCTCCCACTTAGCCCAGTTTAAGATCTTTCCTTCTTGCTTTATCATCCATCAACTTGGAAATAGATAAGTAAAGCTGCTTATTAGATACACGAAAAGTGTTAAAATTTTCACCCTCTCTCCGCTCCTGTCTACACTAAACAACCTTGCTACCTTCAACCTTCTCAAATGGCTTATGTTTTCTGGATCTCTACTCATTTCTGTTACTTTCCTCCAGATTCTTTCCAACTGGTTCACATCTTTCCAGAAGTGGAGAGCCAAAAAATAACCTTCCAATATCTGACGCTCAGACTTGTTTGTATGAGTAACATAAATTTGAATGACAAGCAGTGCCTGAACATAATAAGTCAGTAAAATTCGCAGCATAACACAAAAGTGGTTCAAAACTGGAAACGGAAACTATGAGCTTGATTTTAGTTTTAGCAATACAGAAGTTTCTGTTGTATGTCTGAAATACTGTTATGTGTGTTTTTGTATATATATATATATATACATGTATACTGCTCTAGTAATTAATGCAAGCTTTGAGACCATAGCTGCTGTTGTTCTTCCTGTAACAGATCTGGATCTATAAATAAATCTTTGAAAACATTTATAAATAAATATTTGAAAAGATGAAAGATTAACTTCCCAGCAGTGAAACCTTTGGCAGATTTCCCTGATTGTTCACATATGTAATTATATTCAAAAGGACAGTTTCCATTACTGATGTCTGAAAGAAATTGACTGTAAGCTATCATGCAATCTTCCTCCCAGTGAACTTACTTTTTACTGCTAAAGGAAAAAAACACCTCAATAAAATAAATGTTCAGTATTTGTGGGTCTTTTTTCATTAAAGTGTCAGTTTTCTTCCAATCGGGAATCATATTAATTATCAAAATACAAAGTTTCTTTTTCCTAACTTTAGGAAACAATGACTGTCTGTGAATGGTCAAGGGGTACCAGAAAGGACACAAAGCCATCATTTCACCCACTAATATGCTTGCCACTATCAAAGAAGTAAAAACATAATGAGTGTGCAGGACTTTGTGTACTTTTTCTTTCACACATAATGGGTGGAAATTCCCCACTACAAAGTTACTGAAATTACATCAGACTGTAACTGTTTGTTCCTTTCATGGTTTGTTTTATAAAATTCTCATTCCTACATGTGTGCTGCTTATAGAATGTCAATCCTGTTTGTGGAAGACTGCTGTTTATGTAATGAATACAGTTTCTGCTTGGATCATTTTGGTTTTGCAGAATAAATTGCTATGCAATAATGTTTTATAGATCAGTAATAGCCACTCAACCTTTAAAGGCTTTTTATGCTATGGCTGCAATCCACAATGCAGCGCCAGCTTCAGATATACGATCTATCATTAACTGATTCTCAAGAGCCAGTTTGCTAGCAAGCAAGAAAATTAGAAAGCAAGTTTGCTTTCTGAACACTCGGCCCCTGTGCAGCAGAGACATTGCAGGCCTGCCCTGAAAACCAGCGCAGGTGGTCTACAGCAATCCCTAGAATCACAGAGACATTAGGTTGGAAAAGACCTGTGAGATCATTGAGCCCAGCCATTAACCCAGCACTGCCAAGTCCACACCAAACCATATCCTTGAGACAGTACCTGTGAAGTGCTGTCAGGCACCAGACACCTACCCCTACATCCACAGTTTCATTGAAAATCCACACACACCTCATGCTGAAACTATATCAAAAAGTCATTACAAACAGGTTCTGGGTGGAACCCAGATGAATGAGATTTTGGGAGAAAGAGGTAAAAAGGAAAGCGACTTCAATGCCAGATCTATTGCTCAGTTTCTTTTTCTTTGAAGAAAGTAAATAATATTTGTAAAACCATTGTTATTAAGAAAAAGTGAAGATCCTGAGTTTTTATTAACAGGAACATTTCCAATCTGTTCATGAAGTAATTCAAAAGTGGGCTGAAAACTTCAAGCAATTATGGTATTTAATCAGAACTACAGCTTGTACTTACAGATAATTTTAAAATGTTGGTAGGATTCCACAGATTATAAAATATAAAATGGTTATGAACAATGTCAATTGAATGAATAAGTGTGGAAATTATATTTCACTGAGGTAAATTCTTTATATGTGTATAACCCACTAATAGCTGATCTTCCCTAACAGAAGAGAAAAAAACCCTCATGTTTTGTTTGAATTGCTTCAGACCTTATTTGAAGGGTGCATTCCAAGAAAAACTCTTCTGATTTTTTAATGTATTTCACTTTTTTTTTAAGACTTCTCCCAAATTTGTTATCACATTCTTCAGGGCAGAGGGAGTGAAAGAGAAACAGAAATTTCAAGGCAGAGGCAGCTGAAGATTATACGGGAAAAAGACAAGCATCATCCATTTCAATATGTACCTGGATTGTGTTAATCATCTTCATTTTCTGAGGTGAAAAATTGAAACAGAAATCTAAGTTGATAAAAGTCATCCAGATGAAAAAGGATGTGCCATTTATGAGTTAAACTCCTGGTGTTATTGTCCTTGCAGTTGTCAGGTATTGTAAAGGAACTCCAGTTCCAGACGCCAACCTGAGAATTAAGGTGCTCAAGCTGCCATAAACGAGGTCAGTGTTTTTATTAATTTGATTACATGCTTGATCGCTAAGATTTAGCTGAGATTTTCTTGTATTCACCATAGTCGCTATGTGGCTGCTTCAGCTGAGGGAAGTGAACATGAGTGGAGGCTTGTTGTATTGCACCAAATAGTTTATTTAGTAGTTGTTTTGCACTGGGTGATGGGAAATTTGTACTGAGTATGGTGTGTCATGTAGATTGTTATTTCCCCTCTCCCACCACATGGTCTCTCCCTCATGCACCCCCCTGCTATACACCTGGTGGTTGGGCCCCTGGTTACCCCTCCCCTCACCCCTCCCCAGTGGTATCCCATTGGCTGTAGTCCTCTTTCCCCGCCCCCATCCCTGGGTATAAAACCCCACTGCAGGGGTGTGCTGCCCTCTTTTCCATCTGGGTGGTCGCTGGAATTGGAAGCGTCCTGTCCCAAGCCAATAAACAGGACACTCGTCGCCATGTGGAGAAGAGCGCTTCTCGTCTTTAACTTTGTTCATGTAAGACTGTGTGGGCTAGAGTCCAGAGCTAGCTGGGTTGGACTCATACAACAGCCCCAAGATTCTTGCAGAGGCTGAGGAGTAACACATGTTAACTATTTCTTTAGATAGCTGTTTGTGAAATCTCATCTGGAACTCCACTGATATTGTACCTTTGTCCCTTATATGTGTATACTACACTTTAGTAAGCACAGAACTCTTAGCAACAACAAAATCTAGAGCTATGAATGAAGCTATTCTTTCCAAGTGGCAATTTGGCTATGCCAAGATAAACTCTGCAGTTCTGCTTCCAACAGACATTTCCCGAATAGATATATCTATTATGGAAAACCACTAGTCAGTTTCTCCTCCATCCCAAAAGAAATTTCAAGTACAGCTGTTTAGTCATTAATACTTTTTAAAAACATATAAAGTCTATGGAAATAATTGACTTAGACTTGAAAAATAAGTAGGCCTCAATCAAATCTCAAGTTCCTGAGAAAATGCCAAGAATTAAGGGGGCAAGTAAAAGCCATTGAGAGAATTCTGTGACTCACTGTGATCAATGTGACTTCAAAAGCCCATTTGAAGGCTTTTGATGAAGACTAGACCAGCAGAGGAGGAGCTGGTGATCAGGGATGTGGATTGTCATAGCTCTTTCTTGTCTCCACTTAGACTGGGGTCATTACTGTTACTTTCAGTCTTTAAATAATTATTCCAAAATAATTATTCCAAAATAATTATTCCAAAATTCCAAACTCTATTAATCTTTTTATTGCCTCCATTAAGAATATATTAATTGTGAGGGATTATAACACAGCATTTAGCCTCTAATAAAAAAACCCAAACAAACCAACCTAGACCCACAAACATCACAGTTGTGCAGCCATTACCTTCTAATCCACAGTGTCTCCACTCCATGAGATATTTTCCACAGATGCTGATAACTGAAGTGATTTCTGAGCAGTACAGCTCCACCTTGAGCAGGAGCTGGCGGCAGAGATGCCATGCAAGGCATACAGGAAAGCTGCTGAGTGGCTTGCAGCAAGGCAGGGATGGGGTTTGCGGGCATGGCATGGTGAAAACATCACTGAGACAGCAGCTCCCAGGTCCTACCAGAGAGAAGAAGCATCTTGCTTTCAATGAGAAGGGAAAGCTCATGATTTGTCCAAAGCCTGGAATGCTGTGGACCTCTGGTGTGAGAGAAATGTCTGGCTTTTGATTTGCCATCTCAAGGCTTCCAGCCAGGTACCTGAACATGGTGCCATTACCAGCTACTTTACAAAGACAGGAATAGGACTTCTATAAGCATCAGGACATTTCTGTGATCAGTACCATGATGGATTTCCACCCACACTGCACAAAAGACAATTAAATTTTGGTGGTTTCATGTGCAGATGAGAAGACTGATGGCCACATGTGTGTAGGTGAAAACTATACACAAAGCCTCAGACAGCAAATGCACCTTAGAAAATATTGGCCCAAGATTATGCAGAATACTTCTAAATGAGTTCTTGCAATATAAACTGGAATAATTTAAGAGGTTATTACTCTCAGCTGCCTGCCCACACAGCCAGGAATTACTGCTCAAAACCCAAGTCTTATTGCAGTTTCAGTGAATACACCAGGCTATGACCTCTGTATCTGAGAGAAGGTATATCACCCTCTCTGCTGCCTCTGCTGCTGGGGTAATAATATCTGGCAGAAAAATGGAGCAGGTATTTTAAATCACTCCTACAGGAATAACCAAAGTTCATCTTAAGGTACTTTCTGTAAGGCCAAACTAGAAGACCAATGGACTTATTTATTTGCTGCCCTATACCTCTGTTTGTGGAGCTTTTGCAAAATTCAGAGCATATCAATTCATCCAGTAAAGTCTTAAACACTAGATAGATAGTATTAACATGGGAGATAAAATTCATATTTTCTGTAATTATCTAGGAAAGGAAAAGCAGGTAACAATAGATGAATCGCTTATCAGGCATGAAAGGAAAATCTCATTTTCTTGAGTCTTCCAGCTTTCACATTCCTCTGGAACATTCAACACATCTCACTTTTCAACAGAGGGGTTTGAAATAAAAAAATGCTCTAAACTAGAGCCAAAACCTCAGGAGATCCAGCAGGCTTAGCATAGGTCCCATTTACATGCCCCTGATTGTATTGAGTTCTTTAGTTCAGGCTTCTTATCTCTGTTAGTGTAACTGCAAATTAGCACAATGTGGTCTTTAACCAACCATGTCAGCAGACCCCACATTGCTTGCCAAATAATTCTCTTCAAACTTCAAAGTCTCCCTGGGAGGCTTTTATGTATAGCAATGTATCTTTTAAAAATAAAATTTTATATATTCTGAATCCAAGCAATGATTAAACGCCAGCTGATAGAGTTAAAGGATGTCCTCATGTGAATGTACGCACCAAATAACTCGCTTTGCACAAGCAGGGTGATGCCTAGATGAAACTGAGATGTGAGAGCATTATTTTTCACTCAAGATGCTGTCTGAGAAAAGAAAGAGCCTTTTTCTGAGTTAGACAGTTGACAGACAGCAACCACCCCTCAAAACACAAGCAACACACAAAACACAGGCAACACAAAGGCTGGTCAGAACTGAGAGAGAGATTATGTCTGATGTGACAAGAATGGAGGCAAAACCTAAAGAACAATTTAATTTAGCACAAACTGAGAATTATTTCTGATATTTCTCATTGAAACAAAGGGACGTCTTAAAAAAATTAATCAGATATTGCACTGCACATTTCAGTTGACTCATTCTCTCCTAGATGCTGTCAACAAATGCAAAGAAAATGATGAGTTGGAGTCACAACACTGAGAGAAGTCTGCAGGGGAGGAGAATACACAGTTATTAGGGCATGTAGTAGGACAGGTATCTAGACTCCAGCTATACTACTGCCCAAATGCACATCACTACAAGCAGGTTACAGAGTCAGAACTGCATTTTATTCAGAGATCATATCAAGAGGTCATCTTCAGCATGTCAGGTAGTTAAGTGTTTCTCTCTGGGTGATGCAGCTTGAGGTGACCTTAGTCTGAGAAGGGAAATAAATTTGAATCTACAACTTCCCAGAGGCCTCCACTTCCACTACAGCTACCTTAAGAAAAATGAAACAACACATAAAATAGCCAAGACTTTCCTGATTATCCTTCCTCACACATCCCACACTGCCCCCCAAAGTTTGACCCGTTTTGAACAGCCACCCCAAGACAACAGAATCCACATGTCATAAATCAGGTGTCTTCTCAAGAAAATAAAATTACCCCCCAGTTCTCCCTGGAGACTGGGGATAAGGATTGCAGGGATCTGGACAGGTAGGAGACAGGGAAGGTACCATGTGATGGAGGCACAAATGTGTCATTTATTGCAAGAACCCCCCCATGAGCAGGAGCGCACAGGAATCTGATGGACTGCAGAAAAGAAGCTCTGAAGGTGACAATTTGTGCCAAGGATGTGCTCCTGACACGAAGCCCAGGGAAAACTCTTTGCATGGGGTGTTGCTGGAAGGTACCCCCAAGAGTAAATCCTCTCTCCAATCCCTTTCAAATTCATGGCAATAGTGATCTCATAGCAGTTTGTCCTGTTACCAGAAACATCCTGAATAATGACTAACCCTTGGTGACAAGCAGGACAACAGAACAGAGTCTGCAGCATGAGTAAGATCTGTGCTCCCCAGGCCTGGTACACAGAACTGGCTCACCAGTTGCCTCTGCTTAGGTAAATGTCACATGTGCTAAATAAAGGCTGTGACTAACTGATTTCTACTGGGAAGGAATGAGGAAAAACAATTGTTTTGTTGTTGTTTTTATTTTTAATACATCCAATTACTGTAGACTAGCAACAGTTGCCAGGACAAGCTGTTCCAGTCTCATTCCCAGTGCCAGGGAAACAGACCATTTTAAGGAGTGGTTCGTATGGGCAAAGAAACAGAAATACACAAAAAGCTGAAGTGTCTATATACAGTAAAGCATGTTTAAGAAATCTGGCAACATCAGTGGAACTTGTCTTGAGGGGGTCTCCACAGAGGTCTAACTTGTTCCATTCATAGTTAAATTGTTTAAGAGTTTGAAGATCTACCCTGAATTTTCTCTGGCCATGGCCTAGTAATTACTTTCTAAACTACCAGAAATAGGAAAATATTTCATGTATAGGATTCAGTTGGAAAGATACAGAGCTTGGCCAGAAATTTCTGCAAAAGGAGTTGTGATCCTACATCCTACTTTTCTACTGCCTTTAGGCCATCTTTTGGAATTTTATTTTATACAGAACCTCTGTGGAGGAACCAGGAACCACATAATACTGTTCTTTTAGTCTAGATAAAAAGAGGTGGTTTCTATTCCAAAGTACCCTCAGCAGAAGCATTTTAACCATAGCTAGACATGTGTTCAGCATAATAAACCTGAATGTGTATTAATTGCGAATAACATTAGATAATTCATCTAGGCAGGATTTCATTGCTTCTTGAGTTCGTAGTGGTCTCAGGCCAAGTTTCTCCTTCTCTTAGGTTTGAAAAATTATTCAGGCAAACTTACACTGCTAAAGTAGGCAACCATATATTTATCTCAGTAACCTTTTAGAGTCAGCAGAAGTTGAATGTGTTTGACAGGTTATAATTCTTTGAAAAACAGCCTCAGATGATTAGCAATATTGTCAGCTACAAGTATTTCAGAAACCAGTGTCTCTTCATCCTTTCAGCTACAAATCCCCCACCCTTCTGGCTCCTTGATGTCTGTTTGGCATGAAGACAAGTGCCCTTACAAAAGAGAAAGACAGACAAAACCAATGAAATTAAATTGCCTCATGAAAATTTGTTGTGAATCTCTTTTTGGTGCAATATTTCTATTCCATTGGGAGTTAAAGTGTTTTTGCTGTACATTCTTCTATGTAAATAAAATGTTTATTGTTTAGACTACATCTTCTGTGAGACACTACCTGGTCCCCTATTAGCAAGAGACAAGATTGCATCAGTGGGACTGCAGTTCAGGTCACAAAGAGTAATTACCAGAGAGAGAAAACCCAGAACAGCCTAACTATAACTTTTACAGCAGAATATCTGGACTGAAAGTTATGGTTAGTTCTTGTCTAAAACCAAATCAGCTCAAATCAAGAATTTCTTGTGAAATTTTTTCTTGAAAACCCATGTTTCCATCTATAGCAATTTTTAAAATGTACAACTAGTCATCCATCTGACCCTGTAAATCTTTTTTCTGAACTAGATAAATTCTTTGCAGTCAAGATTTGTGTCCCATTTGTTCTGTGCAGTTCTCAGAACATTAACAGCTCCCATAACAAACACTTTACCTTTTAGATGAACAAGTGTAAACATCTAGAATTCTGATCAGAAGAAGCCCTTCAACAAGACAGAACAATTCCTTCTTTCACATGTTGACATACGCCAGCTAATCCAGGACATGGGACACTGAACACTGCAGGAGACACAGATGGCAGTTTGGGGCTGATAGTCCTACAGCAATGGAACAGCACACTGTTTGTTGGCAGAATATATTGCATTTTTGTGCTGATGTCTGTGGAGTAATCATAGCAGTTCTTGGTCTTGGTAGTTACAGCTTCTCTCAGAACAGAGTCTTAGGAGCTAATTTATTTTTACTTTCTTTAAAGTTCAGCTTCGTGGTAACAAAAAATAAATACACCACAGTTGTGTAGGATGTGATGGGAAGATTTAAGTACTCTTCAATTTATGGATCTATGCAGGTACTTTGGCTCCATCCAAACTATTTTGCAAAGAAGTGTACAATTTACTTTCCTTGCCCTTTTATCTGAAGACCATGTAAAGGACAGGACATGTGGGGTAGATTTCCCTACCATCCAAATAGGACACCAGATTAGATCATCAACACACCATGCTGCAGGTCAGTGTATGACACACACCAATGCACAGTCCCTATTAATTTTTTGATAGTATAACAAAATAATCCTGAGACCTTACTTTAGTATTTGGGTACAAATATTTCTCCTTCATGAATGAACTGCTTTCTAAGTATTCAGGGTCTCCACAGAAGGGGACTATCCTATACTGAAAGTGTCATCCCTAAATCACCTTTTTTAATGTATTTAAAACTTATTTTTAAAATTATCACAGTGCTGGCATCATCTTGAAGATCTTTTGGTGACTTGGCACCCCTGACAATTGGTCATAATTATTCTGATAGGGGAAACTGGGAGAAACCAGCTCTAAGTTCATTGTTGTGCAGGTTTCAGATGCTGATCTCATTCGTGTCAGGCACAGTGGAAAACAGGAAAACCTACACTGCCTGGAAACATCCCTTCAAGATTTCACATTCATTTTCAGAGCTAAAGAATGACTGAAAAAATTCTCCTCGGCAAGACATCCTCACACTTGTTTTTGAACTTCAGGGCACTTTCACAGGTTATGACATTCCTGGAAAACTAAGCTGGACCGTGGACCAACCACACTGTTGGTAGGTCCCCACTCATAGTTTAGGTCCTCCCAGCCAATACTCAAGCATGATTCGTGGGGCAATGTAGATGAAGGCCTGCTGCTCATAGAGTCAATGGATAAGAACAGCTTATTTGATTGGAAGGAGAATGTGAAATGTTATAATTTCATTGATAGTTGCTCAGTGGGCCAAATAACACGTTGCTCTTTATTTTTCAGTGGGATACATGTATCCTTCAATCCAGAACTGAAAAAAGTTGATAAGAAGTAATGTCCTTACCATTTTGTTCTAAGCCTTTGCACCAAGAAGGCGTTTCATAATACTTTTAGGAAGATGGACATAAAGGTTCCCTGTTAGCTTGCTCCCAAACATAACTATCCTTTTGTTTCCTGGTCCAGACTCCTAGAAAGAGAGTGCTCCCCTTGCAAGCCCCAAACTGCTCCTGTCCTCAGGCCAGAGCATGCATCACTCCCTTTAATACCACTTAGTATTTCTCTGCCAGGCTTCTCCCTTCTGGAAATGCTTCTTCTCACAATCTCTTTCCATCACACCTCTGATATTCTTCCAGACCTTCTCTCATTTCCTGGCTATTTTCCCCCACCCTCCATTCCTCCTTACCTCGTCTCACATCCTTTCAATCCTTTTATCTGGCTTCTCTTTTATTACTCTGGTAGACAGATTATTCCAAAACCTCATGATGCCAACAATCTCCCTGTGACATTGCATTGCCCAAAATTTCCTGTTATTAAACCCTCAACGAGAGGGCTCATAACACCAGCTCTTAAGAGCTGGCACTCTCAAGTTTGATCACAATCTTAGATTGCATTGTCACTGAAAGACTGGCAGATATACCCTAGAAAGGAAGAAACAGATCACTTTCTGCAGCACATTTTATGTTTAACAGCACATGACAGAGGAAACCAAGGCACCAAAGCCAGACCTAGCACAAATCTGTTGCAGTGTTCATAAAAAGAGAAAATGTTGTTAAAGGCGTTTCAATGAGGTGTTTCTATGGCATGTTTTTCTGCAGCATGGAAAGCAAGCTAGTTTTCATGGATCTCTAAGCCATTAAAGGTTACCTGACTCCTCCCACTAGAACACAAAGAGTCACATAAACAGGTTTTGAATAGTTACCCAAAGCCTTGGAAAATAATGTGGTGAAATACACTGAATTTGATGAGCAGAAACAATTTTAAATATGTGATAAACAGGCACAGAAATTTTACCTGCTCACACAGGTTTTGAATTAAATACTCTTTAAGGAACACCTCATAGGGCAGAAGATAAGTCGCTCAAGCAAGAGATTAGATGTAAATCCATAATTGAAGACAGGAAGATAAGACAAAAGGCATTTGCAAATTGTTTGCTTCTATTGGGAATTTGCAAGAGAGGACAATCCTGAAATATTATTAGTAGAGGTTGAAACATTGCGGACATAATTTTTAATCTTCATAAGCGTATACAGGGGAAAAAAGTTACTTCTCAGGATCTAAAAAAATCCTGTGTCTAGAGGAAAAACATCATCAATAATGATTTTTGTATTCTTACTGGTGCAGAGAAAAGAGATAGATGTACTCCAGAGCTAACAGCAATTTAAAATTTCCAAGGGAAATGCAGGCACTCACGATAGTACATCACATGCCTGTTAAGCATGCAACTGCCTTTCAGATTCCAGAGGCCAAATATATTAGTGAAATGTCATATGCTTATGGATCCTGTTACCTTTATTCAGCACCTCACTCTTCCCACCTCCCTTCCTCCGTCACTACTTAGTTTGTACAGTACATCCAGCACACAGACCTCATTTCCCACTGGTGCTGAAAACAACTTGGAACACAATTAGCCTTGTCAAGTCCTTCACTGGCATGCCATATAGGGCTGCCAGCTTTCCAAGCAATTCAATAATCCCTAGAGCATTGCCTCAGGGTCTGCGATTAATCGAGGTGTTTACATGTCTGAAATGTACCAGGCTAAAAATAGAAGTCATTTTCTAAGCATCCTGTGATGCTCGGTTTGTTCTTTTCGCTTTCTTTTCATTTGTCAGATTGACAAATGAAGTGTGTTTGCTTAATTCCTTTAACTGATACAGAGGATCAACAACAACAGAAGAGCAACTTCCCAGTTCTGTGGTGGTAGAGGAAAACAAATCCCAAATGAAATATTTTCTACTGTAGGCCAAAAATAAAAAAAAACAAAAACCCAAGAGTCCTAACAAACTGGTCTTTTCTGCAGCACCAAGCATAATTCCAGACTGGGGTGTCCAAAGGAAAGGATCAAAGAAAGTGCTTAGCATCCCCCCCACAGATGTTTGCAGTTTGAAAGTAAGGGTCTGCAGTTGCACAGGGAGAGGTGAGAGGCATAAGAAAGTACCAGGAGTGTTTCTGAGCTCCTGGTGTAATAAGTAGATAAATTCATATTTATTTTTCTTTCAGTGGATCATGTGTGATAAAGATCTCTGCAATAAAGCAGTGTAAAGAAATATTACTCAGGGATCCCCTGAATGGCTAGCATCATTAAAAGAACACATTTTTGGTACTCTTTTCTGAAGGTTAGTTTGCAAAAGGCTAGGAACAGAGCTATTCTACCTCTTCTAAGGCAACACATCTCTTGGAAGTTGCAAACATAGACTCTGATGCTCAGCAAGAGAAGAAGCAAATGAGTTCAGCTCCTGGAGACTTGATTATTTCCACTGCTTGGCTGCTGTTTCAAAAGGTTCCCATTCGCCCTTGCAATGGCAAATAGCATCCAGAAGTGCTAGCCCTGGATTGGGTGGGCAAAATCCATCCATGGCACTGGGCCTTGGGCTGAGTATTTGTTACAGAACCTCTTTTCCTTTGCAGCAGAGACTTGGCCAGACCCTCGTCCCTGTGGCTGCCTGTTTAATGGCTGAAAATGGCTCTTCTAAAGATAAGGTCAGCTTTTTCCCTTGAAGTCAGAGCTCTGAAACCCCTAGAAAACTTGTGTCCACTTCATGCCATAGAATGGGTAGGAAAAAATCCACATTCCTCATGAATTTAACATGAGCAAAAAGAACAAATTTCTTTGAATTAAAGTGTGCATGCAGTCACATCAGAACCAATGTGCGCACAAAAGCCACAGAGTCCCAAAATAAGCAAACAGCCACAGGTAGTTCTAGCATGAGACATGGGTAGTTCTAGCATGAGACAGTACCAGTCATATTAGGATAACAGAATTCTCCATCCAGCTCCATTCCAGAACAGGGTCTAGTATGATGAAGTTTGGGTCAGCTCTGAACTAGGACTTGTTTAGAGCCTGGTGCTGGTAAGCTTGAGTTTATGTATTCTGGGTCACTATAGCCAAACCTGATTTGATCATAGGAACTGCTTGTCCCAGGATATGTGCCAATATGGGCATTTTCAGGCTTTTCAATTTTGGGCTTATCTATACCAGGAGATTTAACTTCAAAGATTTCAAATAAGTTTGTGCTTATACTGGTGTGCTTGTAAAATTTGCAAAAGACTACTAAAAGATTATGGACCCAGATCCTTCCAATAAATGTTGCAGATTCACCTAATGTATTTATATACTGCATTTAGCATTTGACACTCATAGCTGACTGAGAAGTAAATACATTCACATGTCAGTAGGTTACTGTAGATCATTTCACAGTTAGAGATATTGAAAAGTACAGGTTGTTCCTGTCAGCACAAAAATAATATCTGTGTGTTTCAGGTGGTAGGTTACCCCTACCCACATTCCAAAAGACATATTCATCTTGGAAAACTGAAACTTTAAAGAGGGCTAGAGGTATCAGGTACTCCTTTAATCATAGAAATAAAATAAAATTCAAGAAAGCAAAGTGAACAACTGATTTTTCCCATATGAACTCATTGCTTCCAAACATCCAGGACTCAAGACTCAGAGTGTTCTCAGTGATGCTACATGGGACAAATTCCTAATGAAATCAGTGTAAATTCTATCCCTGTAAATTATTAATGGAAAGAGGACTTATTTTACCTCCAAATCATAGTCCACTCTCTATCTGTTAAAGTCTCAGAATCTCAACACAACTGCTCACAGCACAATGTGACATAGAAGAAAGATTTTCTGAAGACTCTTTTACTCCGGGATATCATTAACAAAATGTCTGTCTGATATTTTGTTCCAGATTTCAGTCATTCCCTTTGGCCACAGGTGTTAATCAAACTTAAAACAAACAGCCTAGTAAAAGAAAACCTTGTTCTGACTTCCAGGCTGAGGAAAACTAGCATGTGTAGTTTCTCTACATTTGACAGAATGGCCAAATGGGAAGCAAAAGTACATTGAGATACTTTATAAGCCTCTTGCATGGCAACAGTAAAGCAGCAATCCCCCATAGGTTTGTCCCTGATTGAACTCCATCAAAGCACTTATCTTTCTAGCAGGTATCTGTGGACAGGAGACATGAACTTGACCAGCAAGAGTGGAACATGTTGACGCTACAAAGTCTTTTAAATATGCCACAGGGAGTGCTCACATTTTAACAGGCCAGGTTTGTAAAATGACCCCTTCTCTCTGGCATCTTAACCCATGATTTCTGTCACTCAGCAGCTACTCCTTAATTGGGAGAATGCTTCAGCCAAAGGACGGCCTTTACGTGAACACTCAAGGTCTGATTTTTCATGATGATGTCTGATGTGACAAGTTTCCACCTCCAACATGAACGCAAATGCTCCTCTTCAGCTGACAGTGTTATTTTTATTTTGTACTTCTTCCCTTTCTACAAGAGTACACATGGATCATACCTTCTAATAGTCACTCTACCATGATTAAAATGTAGTGCAGGAGTTACATCCATGCTGTTGATGTGTATGATTAACAGCTGGGCTTCATACTGTGTAAGAAAAGAGCTGGGGACATTTGGAAATGAATTGAAGACAGTCCCATGAAGAATATAATTTTCTTTCATTTCCTTTTCTTTCATTTCTGTAATTTCTTGTCCTTTCAGACAGTTTCATAGATCTTTCTCATGGCTGTAACATTGCTCTTATCTAAATATATTACCCACATTTTGGGTAGATTTTTAAGAAGATCACAGTCTTCTCATCTCTGTCTCCAAAATCTGAAACATATCTTCAGTTTACTGAGTGCCAATCATAGGAATTATATCTTGCCACCAAAAATATTTGATCCCCAATTACAGTTGCTATATAAAAAAGTCACTAAAGGGGTCACTTCAATGGGAGGCCTATAAATGCTAGGCAGACTGCTCTGGAACAAAAATGTGACTGTATAGCCATTATGGCAAAGATCACTAGTTTACAACTGTGGAAATACTGAGGTAACTCAGCTTTCCTAGATGGAAGTGTAGCATAAAGGAATGGGAACTTAATCCCATATTTATAACCCTTGGCTGAAGCTGTAGACATATGTCCTCTTCCAAATCCATCCAGGTCAGCTGAAGATAATATCAGCCCCCTTCCCTCCCAACTCTCTTGCACCACAGCACAGCCTGCTTTAGGGGTGTCTTCTCACACCTCCCTATCCAAGGCTGCCTTAGGAATTTAAAGATTTGAATGTAATACTGGCTTTTGAATGTCTTTGCCCTGACTTTTACAGTTCTGTGTAGTTGAAAGTCTCCTGTGCACCTTGTGACTCTATGTCATATCAGATTCAGTGCATAGTTGGTATAAAACCATAGAAAACATGTACAAAAGATCTGACACTTCCTGGAGTGCAGATGGAAGTTTGTATATAAAAGAATCTTTACAAATAAATATGAACAGTAAAAATCAGTACTGTGCTTATTTCAGTCTTGATTGCTAGAATTGCGTTTAAATTATAAAATCTAGATTGTCTGTCCCAGTGCTGCCAGTTGGCAGGAGGGAATTGGATCCCAGAATTATACTTCTCAGGCTGCTTTGGAACTTACCTTGAAAAATATAGAAACAGGATGTCTCAGTTTCTTTCTTCACTATTTGCTTCTCTCTAAAGTCACTCATATATTTAAGTATATTGAAGGCTGTGATAAATTAAGCTGAAAGTTTTGACCTATGAACCATATTGGCTGGAGAAGCTCCTAGAAGAACATGCTTTAAACATGATATTGTGTGAGAAGTGGTGTAACGACTCTGTGAGTTTCAATCCCCTTTAGATTTTACTTCTGGTAGGTCAGCTTCCAATGTATGATGTGTACTTGTTCGAAGCTCACTGACTTATAAATAGCAAATGCTTTCAAGGTTTACCTAACTGGTTTTGACCTTATTGAAATCACTGTTGTATGCACTGAACATAAAGAGCAAGCCACTTGACTCAAATCCATCTCAGTGTTCAAAGAAGGTGTTTTACAAACCAATGGATATGAATGTAATTAATTCTTGTCCAGTTTTTATCATTAAACAATAACAAAGATTATAATGCTATAGATTTTAAAAGCATTTTGTATTACCTATAGATCAAACAGTTGGTTCTCCACTTACTTTGAAATTGAAGTTACCCATAATGAAGTGTATTACCTCTTCCTATTACTGTATGAACAGAAAGTGCTGAATATTTACAATATCAATGGCTCTTGGAGATACATGTGAAATTATTTATAGAAGATAGTATAATACATTTGGTCTTCTTTTTAGGAATATAAGTAGAGCTAATTCTATGTGAGAGCAGGTGCTGGAATACTTTTCTGGAGTGTTAACAGCGTGGCACTCAAGATCATTCTGGTACAAAATTAGCACTTCAAGGCTCTTGAAATCTGCTTGAAGGTAATAGACGAAGACTTCTTTTTTTGGTTTAACCATTAAAAGCCATCACTACCTTACCTGAAAAGCCAGCTACTAATGTTACATTCAAAGGTAATCTGCGCTCACCTTGCCCTCCAAACGACACATGCTGCCATTTTTACTTTAAAAAAAAAAATTTAAAAAGGATGTGCAATTTATTTTGCAACCATTATCACATGATTGTATCATGCAAATAATGGTTTGCCTAAGTAGCAAGTTTCTGGGAGTCACTAAGCCTTAGATGGCAGGGCATCCCATGTGTGCAACGTTTTTCTATAAATATCTTACTCATAAGGACCTCAGAACAGATGCCATATTTAAATGATCCTTCTTCTGTTTGTGGCTACTTTTCATAGAAAGTTCCTTGTCTCCTCAGAAGTTGCCTGTATTGCCTTATTTGCCCCACCAACACTTTCTGCTGACTTGATCCTTTCTCATGCCTACCTGGAATTCTTCCATCTCTCCTGGTTTAATTTTTCATCCTGTGTTCCTACTTAACAGTAAACTTCTCCAAAGTTTAACTATAAATGTACTGGGGAGATCTAATTTCCATGTTTTTGAAAGACACAAAATAGTAATAGAAAAATACTGCATTACTTCATCCCTTGAAATATCTCTGATAAATCCTGGATAACTGTACAGGGCCTGGGGTTCCTGTAAGGGAATTTTCTAACCTTTCAATGCCTAGAGTATTGTGTAAGCCCGAGGCTAAGAATTCCTATTTGTTACAGAGCCTGTTTCTTTCTCTCCACTGTCACCAGTTCAGCCTAATGTATATTCCTTTACTAACAGAAACTGGCACCTAGGAGCAGTGCACCTTCGTACAGATTTGAAGCTCTATGCACACAAATTCAAAAGACATGAAGACAGCCATATAAAATATCCTTAGGAGTAAGAAATATTTAGGCTGGGCTCAGCTGTTGTCAGATTCTCCACCAGCAACTGAGTGGCAGTAATCCTCGATGTGTGTGTTATCTTGCAAATGTGAAGTAATTGGATTTAATTGAGCCTGCAGCAATAAAGAGTTAAGATAAGCTGAATTATCTTGTATTTACTGCAGATGAAGAGCATAGGAAGGCAGCCACCATGGCAGCTGATGAGTGGCAGCTTGTTAACTCTGGAAATGAACTTTATGTTATGTTCAAGTCTGCTGTGGTTGTTGGGGAAGATGAAACAGGAAAGCCTTATAAATATGATTGCCTGGCAAAAGATTTTGAGAATATGGAAACTATAAGCAAGATTGAAATGAAAGCAACCTTTGAGATCTCTTAGTTACTGAACAACGGGAAAACAATGGTGCGTCCGCTGAAGGTAATCCCGTTTTGATGAAACAATTCCCCTGCTTGCAGGCAGGTCCAAGGGTCAGAGCAGACCCTGCCAGCTTGGCAGATGGGGTCCAAAGAGTAGTTTTTAGGGTTTAAAATGTAGCACAGTATGGTAATGTAGTGATTCTTATAGGCTGTATGGAAATGCTATAGGATTTGTATCTTGTATTAGATTGGCTAGTGAGAATCAAAATATTCAACACAGAAGATGATTTATTGTGTTGTAACGGGAACTTCACTCTCTTTGCTCTCTTAGCTTACTTTTCTATGCTCTTAGCTCTTAGCTCTCACTCTTACTCTCGTCTCTTAGCTCCTACCCCTTTTACTCTTTTATGCTTTTACACTCTTACCCTCTCATCCTCTCTACCCCTCTCTCCTCTCGGGCCTGCTCCAAGCTGCGGCTGGCAGCTCCCAGCAGGGCCCTGCACCCAGGCCCTTTGCAATAAACCACAAGTTCCACAACCTGGCTTCAGAGATCTCTCGTCTCCGTCTGTCCCGACTGTGCTGACCCCCTGTCGCTCTTACAGTGGTAGCTCTCAAAATCTGCAGATAGGATTACCTCCTGTGGTACCAACTATACCAATGAGCAATAAAGAAAAAAATATTAAAAGGCCAGCATAAAAAGTCAGCCTTGAAGCAGATCTGAGTGTGAGACTGGCTACACCATTGCACTGTCCTGTGCAGGCTGGGGAGCCAGAGCTGAGAGCTGAGGGAAGGCCAAGGGGACGAGAAGGGGGTGAGGTCTGACTGAGCTGTTCAGTCAGCCAGGTGGGTCTGCACCAGTCAAGCAAGGCACAGATGACCCAGCAGGCACCACAGGCCAGGGCCTGAGCAGAAAAGGGGGCCCCAGGGCCCCCAAGGAGGCTCCTCACAGCCTTGTCACCAATAACAGACCCTGAATTGCTTCACAATCACTTGTTAAAGGAGCCGTGCTTTGGAAGGTGGCAAACTCTGGATGTACTCTGTCTGTGTGCCTTGAAAAGTAAATGGAAACTTTGAAACAAAACCTACATGGACAGCAGAGAAGCAACATGGGGAGGGAGGCATGCATTTTTCCCATTTTTCTCACTCATGCCTGGAGTTATCATACAATACAATTTAGAAAGGGCTGCTAGATCTCTGTGGTTTGTTTGTCTCTCTCTTCCACACCAAAGTGGATAAATTGGACCTGGAGTCAGGAAGAGATCAAATGGCTGTACTCAGTGATCTTTAAGGTCTTTTCCCAACCTAAGCAGTTTTACAGTTCTAGGGAAGGCACATACACTTCCTTTCTCTGGCTATCTGCAGGTGCAGGGATTCAGGGAGAAAATTGTAAACAGGTATACAAGCAGCATAAGAACATCTAAAGCACTGAAAACAATGAAGAATAAAATGGAAAAAAGGTTTGAAGACTATGAGATCTCTCAAATATGTCAGAGGCAAAGAAATAGACTGTATTTCTTCAAGGGTTACACAGCATCCATCAAAAATTAATTTTTCTCCCTCTTAGCATCCTTTCTGGGAAAAACAAGCCTACAGATCTTTCATTACACTTATTTTCTTAACATCTCCCACTCATCTTAATTGGTCTTTTCCCTAATGGTAAACATGTTAATCAGGAACATGTACATAAACACTTAGGTCCATATTCATGTCTATGCCTTTTTCCTATGCAAAATAAGAAATAGAGGATGCAGTGCCAGTGAGACATTGTTTTAGTCTTTAGGATCTGACCCTTTTGGAAGACTGATCCCATCTCCAGCCCAAACTGGGATGCTTGAACTTCAGTGTAATCCAAATCCATCTCTGCAGAGCAGAGATGTATCCTAAACCCAGAATAAGGTGTATTTAATCGTTCTGGACAAGATCAGTGCCTTTGTCAGGGAATCCTTAATACATACTCTTTTTAAGTTCCTGCTTGACTTTGCTTCTTTATTCCCTTGGACCAACATGTAATATGCAAAGCAAGTGCAGCTGGGACCAGATTCCTCCATCTCCCCATTCTTGTAAGGACCTGCAATGCCCACAGGTGCTGAAGGCAATTATTCTATCAGCTGAGCTTGGGTGAGCCTTATCAGACAACAGCTTCACAGGTGCAAGTGGATGAGAAAGGAGAGGCAACTCTTCTAGGGTGACATGGAGAGGAGCTCTCTCTGTGTCACTCTGAGATTTCACCACAAACCAGCAGGTCTGACCCAATAGAAGGGCTCTGGATAGCTCTTCACTTCTCAGGCCAGTCCAGGATGGTAAAATGGCTCCTCATTTCCTCTTGAAAAACAGCCACAGCTCCCCTGCCTG
>NW_005054315.1:1931539-2039669 GCF_000277835.1 Geospiza fortis
CACAGCCAGCAGCCGAGCGCACACACCCTGGCCAGCAGCTGCCAGAGGGCTCCCAGCCCAGCCACAGCCCAGCCAGGACAGCTCCAGCTCTGCCTGGACCTCTGCACAGCAAGGGGCTCCAGAGCAACACAGATTAACCATGTACAGTCCAGCATGAGCAGCTCAGACTGTGCTACACAGCTCTGCACTCTTCACAACCACCTGAGATGCAGCAAGATAGCTGAAATCCCAAACAGCATCTGCTTTTAAGGCTGTGTATTCTATTGGCAAATGGTCTATTAATTGTACCCCAGTGAGCAGTTGTAGAAGCAGTACCCAGTGTCTCTAGCTAAAGTAATAAAAATAACTTAATCACTTCTCTGGTTTTCCCACTCAGAAAGCTACTGTGCATTAACTCAATCTATCATACAAAAGATTTCATTTTGTTTCTCCGTTTCAGCCCTAAAAGGAGGCTGTCAAGCTTTTATGATAAAAAAATAATTGCCTCCTTCAGCAGTGGTCCCATTTAAATGGATCTTTTAAAGAAACACCTTGGGTGTATTTTTCCTTTCTTTTACCCTGACAAGAAGAAATAAAACGCTCCTCAGCCCATTATTCTCTCTTTCTTCCAAATTCACATTTAAAAAAACAAGCTGGCCGTGTTTATTATGTCTCATCTTTTATAAGCAGTTGTTTGTTCAGTCAGAACTTGATACAAAGCTAATGGAAGTCAATATGCTTTTTGAGCTGTCTTAATTAAGTCTTGGATGAGGCAACACAAAAACACAGTGTCAGTGTGACATATTTTACTATAATGTTCAGTAGCTGGTGTTCTAAGTCAATAAATGATTGATTTTTTTTTTTCTCTATACTAGGTGGGATTTGTAGCAACTCCTGTTAGGAATTTAGCCTGGCATGTTAATGATAAGATAATAATATGATAAAACTCTTTACAAAACTGCCCATAATAGGAATTGTCAACTTCTAACTTACATGTATGAAAAGCTGCAGATTCAGTTGGACACTGGATGATGAATAGTTGGGGAAAATTTGGCATGGCAAGATCTAGCCACCCACAAGAGTGAGTGTGGGGAAAGAATAGTGTTTTGTACATTTTTCAGACTTCTAAAACCTGCTCTTAAATCTAGAGGTTCAAACAAGTCACTTGAAATGCAATGGGAGATGAGTGACTTACATGTGAAAACCTCCTGCCTTTTCCATCCAACATGATCCAGTTATAAGCTTTTCAGAAATAGTGATTTCACCTGTTCAGAAATCAATAACTGCCTAGAAATTGCACCCTTCCTGCACATGTTCCAGGTGGAAGCTGCAGGGGACAGAGCAAAATTTCAGTTTCACCTGGGCACAGCAGAAAAGGAAAATGGAACTGGAGCATCCAGGTCTGGGAAAGGACTCCAGGGTGAGGGTGGGAAGGGGCTGTGGGCAAGGGGCAGCAGAAGCAAAGACCTTATGTGGTAGCACAGGAAGAGCAAGCCTGTGAGGGAGATTTGGAGCTGACCAAAGGCAGACACAAGGGGAAGGGAAGCAGAAAGGTGGAAATGGGCAGTTTGCAAAGTGGCTCCTGAGAAGTAACTGGGAACAAGAATGCTCAGGGAAAGAAACAAAAGATGGGCAGCCTGAGGCTAAAATGGCGAGATGGGTTATCTTCTCCCATCAGACAATCAGTGTATTTTCCAGCAGTCATAGAATCCTAGAATCACAGAATGCTTTGGGTTGCAAGGGACCTAAAAGATCATCTAGTTCCAAACCCCCTGCCGTGGGTAGGGACACCTTCCAATAGATCAGGTAGCTCAGAGCACCATCCAACCTGGCCTTGAAAACTTCCAGATATGGGGCATCCACAACTTGTCTGGACAACCTGTTCCAGTGCCTCATCACCCTCCCAGGAAAGGCTTTTTTCCTAATATCTAATCTAAACCTACTGTTTTCAGTTTGAAGCCATGTCCTTTTCCTATCACTCTTGTAGTCTCTTTCCACCATTCCTGTAGGCTTCCCTCAGGTACTGGAAGGCTGCAATTAAACCATCCCAAGTCCTGCTAAGAGAGCTTGTCCAGGTCACCCCGGATAGCAAGTACCTATTGACGTCACTGAATTTAAGAGGAACACCTCTGAATAAGTAGGATAGAAAACTATGCTCCAATATGGGATTCAAGCACAAGCTTCAAATGACATGCAGATTTCAGGTCTTATGCTTCTCTTCACCTTGCCATCACTGGGAGAAAAGACCCATCACTGTGTTTCCTGCAGAGCTCCAATGCAAGTGGCTCTGTGCTTCTTTTCTCCTTACCCTTACCTAGTGCTTTCTTTTCTAGTATTAGAAACACAGCAGAGATGAGTGGTGAACACAGCTCATGGATAGGTCTGGGAAGGGTGCCCAGAGAACAGGAGCATGAGGGGAGAGAGTCATTCTGAGCAAAAATGGCGAGCATGAGAGCACAGAAGTTGAGTGACTCTTGAAAAAGGGTGAGGAATGTGTGATTTGGGCACTCAGAGTGCACATACCCACCCAGTGGGTTGCATTTCTTCCCGGGACTTCCCAAACACAAAAGCGCATATGTCACACAGTACAGCGTTTCTGGGAAGTGGCTGCCTGGTCAGAACTTGCATAGGAAATCTGATTCTTTCCAGAAACATGCACCTCTTTGGGCTTTTCAGTTACATGGCAATGGTTGATGTTTCTGTACGGTGACTATAAAACAGCAGACCAGTGTTTATTAAGAAAAAAGGGACAGAGTCTTCTTCAGCTTTACTGAGAAGGGTAGGAGTTATACATCAACAGCAACCTGTCTTCACGTGAAACATCTGACATACTCAAAAGGGTTTTGCTGTTGAAGACTAAATTTCTTTTTTTAATAAGATACATTTGTGTCACCAAACAGCACAGGATATAGTATTAAGAAAGCCTCATTCCAGTGCTTCAATTATTTATCTGGCATTCTCCTACAAATAACTACATTTTTAAAATCCTGGTTAAAGGCATTGTTACTTAGCAGACAGTTAATTACAGTGCATTGCCAAGCAGCCAAAGCAATGCTCATATCAGCAGCTACAGGAACAACACAGCATGGCCATAAAAGGAAAATACTCTATAGAATTGACATAACATGTCACCCATGTGACAGGATTCCCAGCATAGCTACATGCTAGGAAGACAAGCAGAAATCCTGTGTGATAGCTCTATTCCTCTCTGCTTTCAGTGTAGTGCTAGCTGGGTTTTTATTACCTGCTTCCAGAGATGGTAGTGGAGACCATTTCAAGTAGCTAACCAAATACCTACAACGTTGTTTTATTGGCAAGTGCTGTTTGCATTGTTGCAAAACTACAACAGGAAATCCAGAGAGTAGTCACTAAGAGGAAGACAGTTCACCCTGTGCAGCCTAGGAAGCTCCTGTAGGTCTGCTGTAATTAGCAGTAGAAGCACTTTTGCTTTAAATAACAATTCTTATGTGCCACTACTCTGATAATGGACTCTTCCACAGAGATACTTTTATATCTGATGAGCAAATGCAATTAAACACGTCAACAATTCTACTGTGGAATATCACAGAATCACAGAAAGGTTCAGGTTGGAAGGCAACTCTTCAGTTCATCTAGTCCATTCCCACTTCTCAAGCAACGTAAGGTAGAGGTGGTTGCCCAGGACCATAACCTGACTTTACACGATTCCATGGATGGAAACCACGACCTCTCTGAGCAACCTATTCTGGTGTTAGACCACTCTTGCAGTTTTTTGTGTTCAGATTGATTTTTTTTTAATTTTTTTTTTAATTTGTGCCCATTGCCTCTTGTTTGGCCCCTAAGCAGTGCTATAAAGATCCTGTCTCCCTTTTGTTCATAGGGACTTATACTCACTGATAAAATCCCTCTCAGTCTTGTCTTCTCCAATCTGAACAACCTCAGCTCCCTCAGCCTTTCCTTATGGTAGAGATGCTCCACTCTTTTCTTCACCTTCATGACTGTTGGCTGGACACTTTCCAGTGTCTCTGTGTCTCCTGTACTGGAAAGACCAGAACTGGACCCAGTACTTTAGGTATTTCCCAATCAATGCTGAGAGGGAGGGCCATTGCTATCAACCTGAGGGCAATGCTAATGCTGTCCTGTTGGCCTTCACCACAAAGGCACATTTTTGGATCATATTCAGCTTGCTGATCCTCGCATACTATTCTGCAGACCTGCTTTCCAGCTTGGTGCCCTCAGCATATTCTGATACTCAGTGTTATTTGTCTGTACGTCTGGGACATGACATTTCCTTTGTTGAACAACACAATTCATCTTTGCCCAGTTCTCCAGCCTATCTAGGTTCCTCTTAAAGTGAGCACACCATCTGGCATACCCACCACTCTTCCCAGTCTTCTGTTGTTTGCAGTCTCACTATGGGAGCATTCTGCTCCACAGTCACTAGTGGGGGTAATTAGTTGAATATTATTGGTCTTACTATTGATTTCTGGAATACATTTCAAGTGATTTGCCTCAAACTGGGCTTTGTCACAATGACTGCAATCCTCTGGGTCTGACCATTCTGCCAGTTTTTGATGCGCCTCACTGTGTACTATCTAATGAGCATCTTGTCAGCTTATCTATGAGGATGTTGTGATGCATGATGTCAAAAGCCTTACTAAGGTCAAGTTAAATAGCATTCTCTATTTTACCCTCATGCACCAAGCTAATCCCCTCATGGAAGAAGACCGTCAGGTTGGTTAAACATGATTCTCCATTTGTAAATCTCTGCTGGCCAATCCTGATCACCTTTTTGTCTTTCAGGTGTCTGGAAGAGATTTTCAGGATCGGTTGTTACATCAGCTACCCAGGGATTGAGCTAAGGCTGACCAGTCTACAGATCCACAGATCCTCCTTCTTTCCCTTCTTGAGCATTCCATTACTTTGCAAACATAATCAAGAGTGGCTTCATAGTGACACCAGCTAGCTCCTTCAGCACTTGTGTATGCAATCTCTCAGACCCTATGGACTTCAGGATGTCTGGTTTGTTCAAATGTTCTCTAACATGATTCTATGTAACCGAGTCTTTCCTGTTACATATTTTCCCACTGCTTTCAGAGGACTGAGATATTTTAATATTGTTTAATATTCATTATGTAAACAAATACACACACACATGCATATAAATAGCATTTGTTTATAATGACTATTGGCTATATATATAAAGCTATAGAAGTGTTTATTTTTTATTAAAGTTATCTATTTTATCCAATATGTCTACTTTATTCAATATATATATCTTGTCAGGGGGATTGAGATTAGGTTTTCTGTTGAGTAAGGAATCACTGAGAGATGGGCTGCCAAAAGCCTTAAAGAAGCATCAGGCGAAAAGCCTAAGATGAGTAGGCTGTAAAGGTACAGTCTGGGTTTCCCTGTACTGCCAAAACAATGAAAACTTTTTCAACTACTTTACATGAAAAAGAAAAAAATCCTTTGTTCTTGTTACTATCAGTTTTTCTTTCCTTCATTCATTTCCATGGACTAGGTACAGAGTTCATTACACACCCCTTAGGCTCAACACCTTGCGAGTTGGGGCAGTGCTGACCAGACACTGCACAGTGATTCAGCCCAGCCTTCTGGAAATTCACACTTTCCAGTCATATACCAGCAGGTGCATTTATGAAAATGAAAATTTTGAGCACATTAGTTTGGCACTTCATAGTAGCACATTCAAAAAGCAATTTTCAGTGTTATAAAATTTTCTTCCTATCCTGCAACCTGAGCTGCAGGGCATCACTCTACACCCTTGTACAACACCACTGGTTTCAAATCAGTTTTTCAAACTGAGGTTTTCCAAGGCTCTAGAGTCAGCACACATAAATCAAACAACAAGATCAAATCCAATGCTGGAAAGGCTTAGGCTATCAATTATGATGAAATATAATAAATGGAGGACCCAGTGACATTTCATTTTAAGACACACATGTTATAGTTGAGGCTCAGTGACATAACACTATCGAAAAGTGATGTGACTTCTGAAAAGCATAGCTGCTTGATTATTTTTCCCCCTTGTGAGTTGTTGCATCTTCAAAAGCCTTGAGCTTCTTTCTAAGATGTCATTTCTTCTTCCAGTATAGAAAGCAGTTTGTTTGTGGACTGCCCTTCTAATCAGAAAAACAAGTCACAGATGTTCTTGAAAGAGCATTAAATTCTGTAACTAAGCCTCTACTCACTGGAAACATACCTCGCTTGGAAAGGCACCAGGAGAGCTGTGCCACAGCTCAGCTGTTTACAAGCAGCTCTGCATTCACTCCCATCTCTGGGACCAGATGTGACAACAATACCACGGGCTGCTTGCTGTTCGCTGTTTGCCTTTTGTGCTCATGCTCCCAGGGTCCTGCCTTGTCACTTCTGAAGCTCAAATTTGTGCATGACTGGCCCCATGCCAGGGCCACAGTAAGTACTCCTCACAGCATCCAGAAGTGCCTTATCTCACAACTAATCAAACCCTTTTTTGTTGTTGTTGTTAATTGCAGAGCAACTTGCCGTTAATATGCATAAAGATTTAACAAGACAGATGCCAATTAATCTTGGATTCTGAGATGCCCAGTCAGTTCAAAGTGCACTGGAGTAATCTCAAAGAAATAATGGCAGTGGCAAATTCAGGCCTTAAAACAACATATGTTTAACACAGATGGTATATATTCAAACATTTCATTTGTACAGTTGAATCCACTTTTAGAGTCTACAAATATAGCCACCATTTACATACACTGTAAGAAAGTCAGAATTCCAGATTTCCATTTGAACATCAAAACAGTTATATTATAGCCAGGCGTCATGCATATGATGAAATTGTTTTGATTAGAAACAAAACCAGATTTTTATAATGGGATCCCATTGTATCTGTGAAATTAATCTGTCTTAATACTCAGGAAGAGCATCTGTTTTTAATGGAACAAAAATACCTCAGCCAGTATAGCAAATAACACTGTAAAGTTTCCAGACTTTCCACAGAAGGGATTCCTTGGTAAAGGTGACTTAGGCTTCCCATGTTTCCACATTGAAGACTGTGATTCAGATATTTCCTATGAGAAAATAATTCTATTAGCTTTGTGTTGACAAAATGAAATGTTAAAAAGAAAGGAAACAATAAAAAGCCCAATACAAAGCAATTTTATTTTGAAGTTGCAAATTAAGGGGCTCATGAAACAAGGCACAGTGAACTAGAAATTGAAAGATTGTATTCTCTGCTTCCTTTATAATACCTTTCACAAAAGCCTTTTGCATAGTTGAGCATTAGGTCCTTGATAAACTATTCCCTGTTTGAGCATCACTCCAGACTTGAAGCATATTTGTAACCCTAGGATAAGATATGTTCTCATCTGACCCCAATCCCTGCAGTCTTCAGAAGAAAGGCTACATCACTATGAGCATAACTGGCTACATAGTGTGACAGACATTTTAATTGGATGAAAATTTAAAAGTTTGTTCAGAGCATTCACAGTAAGATCTGTTGCTAAGAGCTTTATGCTTTCCTGTAAAGAAACCTCCAAATATGGTTCCTACATACCATGCAAGCTAGTGAAGTGAGATCAGATCCCTCAGGTGGGAAGTGGGAATGCTCTATCCAGACCCTGCTTCTGCAAAAACTGTCAGGCCTAGCATGATGCTTTGGTGTTGTTCCATTGGAGTCAATTAGATAATAATTGTCCTGTTGTGCAGAAGTGGTTGCAGAATTGAAGGCTGAAAAAATATAAGGATATATTTATATTATCCTTATATTTATATATATAAGGATAATATAAGGATAAGGGCAGCAAAAAAATGAGGATGAAAGAAATTTCAAGAGACATCTTAAATTAAAATGGCTTTAAGCCAACAAATCATTTTTACATAATTTCATTTAAATGAAACATCCAACTGGTTTTCAAACAGACCAAATATCTTTCAAACCAGCAGCATTTTCTACTCCAGGCTCTTGCAAATATTTTAAAGTTTTATGAGAGGGGAGCTATTTCTAAACATTTTTAAGTGCTTGAGATATTTTACTCTTGAAAATGGAAGTGAATTAAGCTGTGTGTTCAAACAGGCAGTTCAAAGACATGTTGAAGCAATTTGTAGCAAACAAAAGGCTCACAATGAAATAAAAGCAAGTATAAAACACAAACCATTTAAAAACAAAATAAGCGGAGCCAATGTTTTATCATCACTGTTAGACAGTTGGAAGGGACCTAAATGAGTGCTTCCTTCTACTACAATTGTCCATGACTTGACTAACCTCGCCTGACATTGGTTTTACCAGCCCTTCTCTCCTTTCTCTTCTTCTGTCCCCAGGCCTTTGTCTCTGGAGTGAAATGTTGCAAATTATGCCACAAAGACACGCTTACCCTGGAACTGGTTTTCACCAGTCTCCTCACAATCAAAATTGGAAAATGATCCTGGGATTAAAGTGTTCATACCAGTATGAAATCATTCAGATAAAGTTGCACCAAGAATTCCAGAGAAAATTTGTTTTTCTTCTCTTGATCAGACCTAAATTTTGTCAGTTCTTCTTCTGGAACTAGTACCCTGCTGTGGGTTTTGCTTCCTGTGGTTTTAGATATTTAGAAGTCAGATATTAAAGTGCAAGTTACTCAGGCTTTCCTCCCTTTAGAACTAATTAAAAATAAAAAAAATGTCAGAGAGAACCAGCAGTTATCCCCTAGGATCAGCTCGAGTGCCATTTTCAGATTACATGGCTCACCTTCACTAGGAGCCTGTTTATAGGTACACCTGTGAGGGCAGTGATACTCTCTAACTTGGAACTAGCACCTATATGGGAAATACAAACTAGCAGCTATGTGGAAAATAAAACACCTAAATTAGGAATACTCAAGAGAGCATCCTAGAGTCTCATTCTAAAACAGTCTCAAGACGAAAGACTCAAATTAAGACTCAATTCAGCCACCTCATAAGTACCCTTGGACAAAAGTGTCCAGCATCCTTTTCAGGTGCATGCAGTTCCCCAAGACTGGCAGATACAGTACAGACCTGTTTGTCCTGCTTGTGTCAGGAGAGGCAGCTGTAGGCCAGATGGCACAGCCTAGGACATCTCTATTGGCATGAGATGTCTATATTTAGACTGCAGAGTCATGCCCCAAGCAACGTGTCTGCTGTATTTCTCTCTGGATCCCGTTGACTTAACCTCTGTTGACAGCAGTGGGAGGTTAGACTAGTGGTCCATGGGTGACACCCACACAACATAACTACAATTTGGGCATCTTAGACTCAAACTGACTCTCACCTAACACTTTTGGGTGAGATGCTCTCTGTCCCTCAATTTTATCTCAAATGCTAAGGTCATCTTGACTGTATGCCTGTGAATCTAATTGCTTTCCCTGATGTCTCTGCATATTTCCTACCTTGACCATGACATGCTGCTGCTGAAATTAGTTTTTCTTACCCTTCCTTTTGGTCATATCTGAGAAAACCTTAGTCCTCCCAATTTCTGTGGTGTGGTTCAAATATGTCCTTCAAGAATGAACAAGGTCTACACAGGTGTGTAATGGTATCAGGACATGGTCTCAGTCTCATTGACTAGACTGGGGTCAAGGCCCACAGGCGCAGAGATTGTGGTGAGGTCTGGCCTCTGGACAGATATTTTGCTGTTGATACAAAGGTGTGGCTTTCACTACATAATCGTGCCATCCAAAATTAGGACAAATATTAAATTTTTCTGAACTAAGCTGTCTGAAGTAAATCACAAGGGGAGGAATTGGGGGATTAATATGTTGTTGACCACCATCTTGCATGTGTCTTAGGATTTTTCATGTAACAGCTGTTACATCTTAGTTTCAAAACATGTCGCTTCACTTGCCTACCCTAAAATCAGCAGAGACAAAGTTTTGCTGTTGTTTTGCCTTCTGGCTTCTTCTCAGCACTAGACTGCACTTCCCTCACTATTCTGCCTCGCCTGATAAAAAAATGATTCTTTCTTACTTTTTTTTATTGCATGGTTTTGCAACTCTGAGCTCCTTTCCACTATATATACACTTTAAAAACCACTAACTCATATACATAGTTAAAGTAGAAAGACACATTGTCAGTGAAGCCTAGAAAGGCTTTACTTCCTCTCTTCTTTCACCAGAGCTTTTTCCCTTTTTCTTTTTCAAATCATGCAAAAAGTTCCATGCTTCAGACCTAACTTTGCAAATGCATATGTACACGAAAAAAATTAATCATATCACAGCTCTCATTTGAAATCAAAGAGATGATTGGTGAGTTTGCAAGATTACAGTTTTCAACTTCTTATAGAGGTACAGAATTATTTAGATTGGAAAAGACCCAAAAAATCATCCTTGAATAGGTTCCCCCTCTTATGAGTCTGCAGAGTTTTGTGTGCATTTTGAAGGTAGTTCATCACCTGCAAGATTAATCTTAGAAAACTGTCATCAGTAGAAAGGACCTTTAGCTGAGCAATAGTTAAAATGAACAAAAATTGAGATGCAATAGTTGTTCTTTCTAATCAGCCCTGATGTGAAGGTATGAATTTTATTCTCATTCCTAGAATTTGGCACTTTCGCCTTCTGACTTTGTGTCTTATATAGTTAGCGGAACAGAATGGCAGCTTCACTTGTGAAGTTATTATAAATGTTATTCATAACAAGCTAATTTGTTTTTGTTGTGCTAAATTGGAAGTCTTACTTCTCAAGGGCATTTATTCATTGTGATTGTGATCTGCTGCATTCATGTTTAATGTTTGGTTAATCTAGTGAGTGCTGCAACCTGATTTGTCCTCCTTGAGAGAGTGATGTGATCATAGCTCAGCTCTGAAGGGCAGGGTTGCAGTCTAAAGACTCTCAGAAAAGAAAAATAGATGGTATTTACTGTGGGTAAAATCACTGATGTTGTACTACTGAAGTTTGTCTCGGTACCAAACAAGTCAGGAAGGAAAGAATTCTGGCAAAAAGATTAAAAAACCCAAACCAACCAACCTCTCACTGGTAATTCTATATGTGTGAATATACCAATGCAAACAGAAAGAAAAAGAAGGCTTGTTAAGATCTTACAGCTACCTTGAGAGGTTTTCTGTGATTTGAAACTGGCTGCAAAACTCTTCTACTAAGCAAAGCTATTTCCTTAGCTAAATCTCAAGACCCATAAGAAGGAAAACTAGAATCTCTATTCCAAAAAAAGGCTGCTGCTTATTGATTTAATCAGTCATATAACTGCATATAACTAACTTACAGGGGACCTGTGTGACATGGTTGTGTGTTGTAGAAGTGAGAAGTGAAGCAGAGGAGTGAAACCAGGACAAAGGACTGAGTGAGAAAGACCAGCAGTGGAACAGAGAGCTACACCCAAAGTCTAAGAATCAGCCAGATGATGGGAGCCTCATCCAGCCCTCCTTTTTTTTTTTTTTTTTTTTTTTTTTTTTTTCTTTGTGAAGGAGTTTTTTGGTTCACTTCAACACTTCAACAGCAGTCACACAGTGGCACTTCTGCAAATGTGGGTGTCCCTGTGCACTCTGTCACACTGAGGAACTGAGACTGTCTGCACAGTGCTGTGAGCCAGTAAGACAGGCATGACCATCCTACACTATTAAAAACTGTTTTTAAACAGAGTAAAAACAGAGTACTGAATAGCTAAGCACACTGATTTTGGTTTAAGCTGCAATAGTGAAGAATAGCAGGTATTCATTTAACCTTAACTGGGTTCTGAGCCCAAGGATTTGGCACTAAAGAAACCATAAATGTTTATGTCCTGTGACAGGCGTTTCAGGAGAGCCCAGGCTGCACGTAGAAGGGATCTGACAAACTCAGTCTAGCTGCTCAAATTCAGAAATAACCTGCTTGCTCCTCACTCCCCCATCAGAGCCAAGGGCCTGACAAAGGCTTTTTGACTGCATGCCTGGGCTCCAGCCCACAGCAGCACATTGCCCCAGCCTGCCTGAGCTCAGCGGGCTTCAGCTGCCCTGCAGGAAAGTACCTTGAAAAAGTCACTCCCAATGCTTTCTTTTCCCAGCTAAGGGTAACAGAAGTGACAATGACTACCTGATGTCAATGAGATATTTATAACCAGCCTATTAACTTACCTCGTTCATGTGGCTCTTGCACACTTCCAGCCTGTTTCCCAGGCTGGGACTAAAGACTGCCATTCAAGTAGAATGGGCTTGGTGTGAAGAGTTAACTCAGAGTTAATCTAAGCCTAAGCATCTCCCACTTCCTCAGCTTGCCTTCAACCCACACTGTGAATATGAAGCAATTTTGGGCTCACTACATGGTTATACTCATGTTCAGACATCATATAGTCATGTTCAACTAATCTTTAGGTTTGAATCAGCTCTTTCTACAAATAGCTACAGTGACACTGTGACATGGAGGTCTGGTTTTCATGCTGCAATTATTCCAATGTCTCTCAAAGAAGCCAGAGGGAGCAGTCCAGAATTTATCAGTATAATTTTAGTGTGGGTTTGTATTGGGTGTGACCATCCTGTCTCTTCTAATCAGCATTTTATTACCTTGGACCATTACCTTGGACCATTTTCTACCAAGCTGGATTTATTTTATTAAATACATGCATTTCATAAATATCATTAAATACATAATTTTTTCATAAATTTCATTCATTATCCTTTCCAACTCGCTGGATTCACAAGTGTTCAAAGTAATTCAAGTCAGGTAGCTCTGCTTTGTGGGTTCTTTCTTTTTCAAGGTGAAGATGGACAATAGTAAGGGCTTTTGATACTCTGGTGGGAAAGGGATGGCGCAGATGTGTGGCGGAGACATCCTGGGCTACCAGAGCACAGCATGTCTCCATACAGGAAAAATGGCTACTGTCTCTCAGTGTTTTTCCTAGAAAGCTGATAAGGGAAGAAGTCCTTGGTTTTGCAATCTGGACCCCAGTTCTGTAAGAAAAAGAAAATCAGGAAGGAATTACAAATTGTGCAACATCACTGTTCAAAACAAAAGGATGCTAGTAGGGTGAGATGAACCTTGAAGATCTTCACAGAATATTTTTATTTTTCAGAGTGCTATATTCTCCATTCTTGGGTGTGTTTGAATTACTCTTGCCATGGCCCTGGCCCTACCAGAAACCAGAGATTCACCAGTTAACAAGGAAGGTATCTTGGTAATTACGGGTCCAGAAAGGCTGTGGCGCCAGCATTGTGATCTAAAGCAGAATCTATGGATCCCACTGCTAAGACATCAGATATTGCTTCTGAGCATGAACCCCTTTTCTATGATGCTGTCCAAATTCAAGAGTCTTTGAAGTATATAGGCTTTTGTACCCCATTCATAATGTATTCAGTGAGAAGCATATAAAAACGGTAGGGTAGATGTTAAAAAAATTGGAATTGAGCATAGAAGAACATACTCAAGGTACAGCAGGAGAAATCACATGTACAAATAGCATGCTGAGGTTGGAAGGGATCTCTGGAGTTCACCTTGTCTGTGTTTTATCTGTATTATGGGAAATAGATTTAGGAGCTTTTACAGAAAGAGTAGCTTTTTCTTTTACAGAAAGAGTAACTTTTTACAGAAGAGTAACCACTTTTTTAGGTGGTGGCAACAAATAAATGACATTAGATGCTTTTCATGGGAGTCTGAAAATGTGCTAGTGATTAAGTTTGGGAGAAGAGCTAGCTAAGATAACTACAGGGACCCTAAAATATTCACAGAACATGACAATAAGAGAGTTGCCATGTTGGAGCTCATTTTGATGGACGAGCAAATATTCACTGCAGATTTAGAATATTTATGTTTGCCTGTCTGTCAGTTATCATGATCGTGTTAAATATGTTCGACCGCAGTACTGCTACTAATCAGTATTACATCTTATCAAGCTTCAAATAACAATTTTTTTAATGTTTAAGCTAATTGACAGCATTTTATACTGGAATGTATATATAGACCAAGAAATGCTTTCAAAAAGCACATGAGGAAGTGCTTAAGAACTAGTTCTTGGATGCTAAATAAAGCAATGTGATGGAGAAACCATGAGAAACGCAATGGCTTATAAAAAAAAAGATGCAGAGAAATAATTAATTCCTCAAAACAAATATTTAGAATCTGAGAAGAAAAAAAATAAGTCAGTTACCATATGTTTTAACTTAAAAAAGGAAGGAGAGAAACAAAAAACTGAAGGAATCAGTCACCAGTCATCAGTGAATGACCAGGAAATGCCACAAGTCACAGTGAATGACAACTAGAATTCAAAATTATAACTGGGCTCTTAAAAAAAAAGAACAAATTGGAAAAAAAAACCCTCTCCAAGTATCAGGTCCATCACAGGATACTGGTGATGAACTGTAAACAGTAACAGGAAAAAAAAGTAGAACTCTGAATCTGGTCCTCTATTGGAGAAAAAGCAGTGAAATGTACTGTTGACAAATCTTCCATTCTGAGTAAAAAACTAACAAAAATGACTGCTATATTTAAATGCTTTTGAGTTAATAAAATGTAGATTGATTTATGTCAGTGATCAAGACACAGGGGGTCTGGGTGACTGTCCCCAGCCAGGATTTATCACCAGTGCATATTTAGATGGGAACAGCATCACAACAGGAATAATACTCTTCATGGTCCTACATCTGATATTGTTGATTAGAATAATGGAATCATAAAGTAGTTTGTGTTGGAGGGGACCACAGGAGGTGCCTCCTGCACCACAGCAGGGCCAGCAGTGAGATCAGACCAGGTTGCTCAGGGCTTTGCCCAGCCAGGTTTCACAATCCCCCAGGGATGGAGCCTGCCCAGCCTCCCTGTGCAGGACCTGCCTGTCCTCATGGAAATGTTTCAGTGCCCAGCCTGAGCCCTCCCATTTCAGTTCCTGCTGCCCAGGGCTTGGCTGCCTCCTGTCCCTCCCCTCCCCAGGGGCTCTGGGGTGGCTGTGAGGTGCCCCCAAAGCTGTCTCTGCCCAGGCTGGAGCAGCCCCAGCCTCTGCTCCCGGCCAGGCTCCAGCCCTGAGCCCTGCAGGGCTGAACTCGCTCCGGTTATCGGCGTCTGTCTGTCCTGGGGCACCAACCTGGGGCTGCCCAGATGGGCTCTGACAGTGAGGGCTGGGCACGGGGCCCTGCCCCAGCTCCTCACCGTGCTCCTGCTGTTGCCCCAGCCTGTATGATTGCAAGAGATTCTTCCTTCTCAGCTCTTTGCATTTTGTTTCTTGAAATTCATATGGTTCCTTTTGGCCCATCCCTCCAGCCTGTCTAGGAGCCTCTGAAAGACAATCCTTCCATGGAGAGTATTGTCTGGCCACCAGCAATTTGTATTATCTGGTGAGAGTGTGCTCTACAACATCTTCAGGCAACTGAGGCAGGACAGGTCCTGGGATAGACTCTCTGGCAGCTCCCCTGCAGCATGTTCCAGGCAGAAAAATGATCCCCTGACCCTGAGACTCTGAGCCCGACCATCTAACTGGTTCATTACTGCTCTGATTGTCCACCCATCCTGACTGCAACATTGCAGGTGTCAGTGTCAAAGGTTTGTTTGTTCTCATGGATATGTTTTTGATACCATTACAGAAATTCCCTCAGGCCATGGTGTCATGTCAGTGTTTAGTCACAAGTGACTTTAAGGTAATCCCAAGTACCTCCTTGCCACATAACCCAGATTCTGAAAAGAAGGCTTCTGGTTCACAGTTTTGGTTTTAAGATATTTAATCTGCACCAGAACTTCATACCTCCATAGGCCCATGGCCTCAGGTGTCTGTGGGTCGCAAAGAGCAATTTAGGACTGAGTTTTTGGAACTTCATGGTACACTGGTAGTATTCCTATGACATGCTCAGCAAAGGGATGCTGCGACCAGAGTAGTTTTTTCCCATTTTGCCAAGGATATGTCTCTCCTCACAGATCTTTGTCTTTGGAGAGCATTACTGACTTGGAAGCATTTTGTCCAGAATTAAGTTACTTGCGCACAAATCCCAGTGTCTTCACCCAACATGCCCAGCAATCATTCAAAGAACACTCATGATAAAACCAAGGACTCTACTAGTGACACAAAGACTATTATTAAGATTAAATGGAACAGAAAGTGATGTAAATGGAAAAGATGATGGGTGTTTACCTCCTTAAAGGTATTTTCCTTGTGAAGTATTTGAGTATTAGTTGAGTTGAGTGCTTTGTTATCTACTGATTGTTAATACAGTACCTTCCAGGCAATGTTTTATTATTTGTACTTTTTCCATCACTGACCCTGGCTTCTGTTCTCTTCTTCTGCACGCCATGAGCATTCCTCTGGGTAACAAGCTTTATTAGACTAGATTTATAGTGACAGTGACCTACAAGTCATGCTGATGGAAAATTCATTATGGTTTGGGATTAGTTGCTAATCTTTGGGATTATTAAAACTATACCACTTGGACATTCTTGGTTTTGTTTTAATTGCTGGAGTTATGAACAAAGGGCACAGCCAGTCTAGCATCTGGTGTATGTGTATAATTTCTTATGAGCATTGACAGACAAATAAATACGAGCTATTTTCAAAATGACCTTCTCCTTCCATCCTTATTAGAATGTTCTGACAAAATTTGTAATTGACTGAAGTCTTTTTATAGCAGCAATGAACATAATGACCAGGGACAGAGTTTCCAGGCTGCCACGTCTCTGCCCAGTGTCCTGTCATAGCTGTGGCTCCAGTTGGGCTGCACTCGATCAGGGCAGCGCCTGTGCTCTGGCAGAGTGCAAAGACTCAGCAGCCTCCCTCCACTGTGGGGATTTGACTTCACAGCAGATTGCATTTCTAGCTGGAATAACCTTGCTTTGGAAGTATCTCGTAAACCCCAGCTGGCCTCATATCCTAATGTTCACAGAATGAAGAGGAGATTAAGCCATCAGCAGTAGTCAACGGACAATTTATTTCTAAATTCTAGAAAAATCCTGCTTGTTCTCTCCATCATACTTTACTAAATGATATTGATTTTTAATACAGTTTACCATACTTGCTTCAGCCTATGGTAAGAAGAAACCAGATTAATGATAAAGATATAAGATATATTGTGAGCTTCCTGGCAACTGCACCAATTGAAACAACTTCTTGCTACTTCATTATAATACAAACCCCCTTGAGTTCCTGAGGGCAATGAAATACCTTCTTTCCAGTCCCTGGAAGACTGAACAGTGTAATAGGAACCTCAGTCATCTGCCACAAAGAAAGAAAACATAGGACAGGGAGTAGATTGCAATTTAACCTCTTTTTTTGTTTCTTACTCAATGTGTCTTCACATTCCTCTGAAAGTATCTAAGCACTACAATACCACGTAAGAGGATACCAATGTGGAAAGTAAAGGGAATTTTTATTTATTAAAGAAAATTTTTAAAAATCCCTCTTTGGCAATATGCCAACCTGAGACATAACAGAGCGCAGTCAGTTGTAAAATCATTAACACTTGCAGGGGCTTGGTCGATGTAATAGTTTGAATGACGAATGTCACTGCATTCCTAATGTACTCTTAGTGACCTACACACAGACACATATCTAATAACATGTCAGATTAGGCACTTCACTAGCATTCAATTACCGAGGTACAGAGAAAGAAAGTGGAGCAGAAAAAGTGAATTTAATATAAGGTATGATTGATTTGGGGTAAATACTGCAGCACAAAAAATATTCTATAAATGTAGTATTATCATATGGTCTCTTAAGATGCTTTAACAGGCTGCTCAGAGAGGTTGTGGATTCTTCTTCTCTGGAGACATTCAAAACCCACTTGGACACAATCCTGGACAACCTGCTCTCAGTGAGTCTGCTTTAGCAGGAGCATTGGACTGGGTGACCTCCAGAGGTCCCTTCCAATCCCAATCATTCTGTGATTCTGTGAAGAGTTCAGAAGTAATGGTTTTATACCACTGTAAAGTACTGGCAGGATCTGTGGACACAAAGACAGCAGTGCCTGTGGACATGGGCTCAGAGCAAGCACTGTGTGAAGAATTTGGGCTCCAGCTCTACTCACAGCCCAAGGTTCCTGGGCATCTTGGCTTCAACTCCTCTGCCCGCAAGAAATGGGGGTGATCAATCTAATTGCAAAAGCCTAGAGCAAATGGCATTAGGTAAGGTTGAAAGGCTGACCTTTGATGACATATTTGCATTTTGATGTGGCCACTGGGAAAGGACAAGAGCAGCAGGTAAGGAAGCAAGCCAGGTGCTTTCTCAGAACACCCCAGATGGCAGTATGTGTCACGTCAATGATGTCAGGAGAACACATATTTCCTATTTCACAGGAAAATAATTCTTCCAGGCAACTTTTGCTTCATGATGTTTAATTGAAGTCCAGTTTGTCTACAGTGTAAGAAAATTACTTTTTTTAACTGGGTAAAAGTAATTATTTAGAGAACATAGGCCAAAAAGCTATCTTGAATAAATGCATTTGTTATACTTCAAAAGACTTCTGGCAATTCTTGACCATAAAGTAGTAAGTAACAAGCCAGAAGAAGATGTAAAAAATGGAAAGATTAAAAGTAGTTCTTAGAAAGCAAATCACTTCCCCACATATGAAAAAAAAAAAATTAGTGAGAGGCTTTATGCAGATAGCCCCCTGGAGATAAAGTAAGAAGCTCTTCAATTGCACCAGGAAAGTTACTGTTAAAAGGCATATTCCAAGCTAGGCTGTATTTTTTAAAGTAAAGGCTTTTGTTGTTTGTTCTCACTATTTAAATCCTTTCCAAGCAGACTAAAAGGACACAAAATTAATTCTACCAGGAGTTTATAGCTTGCCCTTATAAAAGGGACAGACATTTTGTACATATAGCAGAGGAAGATGGAGCCTTACTCAGCAGCACAATTCCTGCCTTTCTGTAAAATGCAAGATATTTTTGTGTCTTTTTTGTGAAGCATTTTACTTGCTCTTGTGCTTCCACCCAGCTGTACCTTTTACCTTGTCAAAAGAGAATTTCTTTTGTTGCAGAAAATTTTCTGAGACCTATTGTTCCCAGAATTTCTAAGCAGGACCAGATGAGCATGTGTCCCTAATACTGACACACAGAGGTTACACCACTCTGAAACAAGAGTGGACCATGTTGTGGTGGTGTTTGTCTCTGAATAGCCTGGAGAGCTAGGGCACAGGGAGAGACAGATGTTTGGGATAACACATGGGACACACTGAAGAGAACTAGACTTTGCTGGGATTTTAACTGTTATACTGATAACAGACAGCAAACAAAGGTCAGAATAAATGGTGGCTGAAAAAGACCAGGTCTCTTCAGTTTGCTTTCATTTCACTAGGAAAACACACTGTTTGTACAATCAACCAGAGCTTTCAACAATGGACTGGCTAGAGATGAGTCACTAAAATGAATAATCTTTTTTAATCTCTATGAAAAACATCCTGTTAGCATTGCCATATTCTAGGAATTGTTATAACAGGAGCAGAAAAAGGATTAAGTGCTTAAACCTGTCCCATCAGTACAAGTTTATTGGAGTAGAATCTCTCTGTTGGTAATGAGCCTTTAGTTCTTACAAAAACAAGAGATTATTTCTATTCTGTGTTCCTTTTCTTCTGTAACAAACCCTCTATGACCCACCAATAACATGGCTATTTAAAAAATTTAAATCTAGATCAAGTCACAGCACATGCTGAGGATGACATAAAAGTAAGGACAACAAGTTCACTAAGATCATACCAGAGCCTGATCTAGTGCCTTTCAATGAGAGTATTACACTTCTGCCCAAATTGTACAGAGATTATGAATCCTGTATACTCGTTGCTGTTCTTTCTGTGTTTTGCAGCACAGTGCTGTGCCTCTTTCAAAAGATGAGTGATTCTAGGAAGTTATTAAAATATGCAGCATGTTCTGGGTAGCATAAGGCTGGAGCCTGTGCTTTCAATACCAAATGCAAAAGGGCTGTGAGCTATGCTTAATGAAAAAGCTCTCCAGCTACCTGACAGGAACTATTAGTCTCATGAACTATGAAAGTTCCTAGAGGAGGCAGATGACTACTTTGTTTTTCCCACAATATTTAAAATGGCAAGTGCTTGCTAAAATATTTTGTGTCAATAGAAACTGATGACAAGCCTTTACTGGTCTCCTTTCCAGAAGTGAGAGTTCAAGAAGATTGCCTTCTCTCACTGCCTCTGTCACATTGAGGTGTCTGAAAGATATTGAAGGTGATACAATACAGAATCCACAGAGACATCTTCAATTAATCTCAAATAAATTGACAAGGCTTTATCATCAACAGGTGGCCCAGCAGAGCGTGCTTTGAATGCCTCTTTTAAAATACATCACAATATGTTTAAGCCTCACCATCCTTTCTCCCATGAACTAACACTGACTTGAGCAGAAGCAGAGTAGGGTAGCACCAGCTGTATTTGCAGGGTAGTGCAGGTGTGGTGTTCTTTAGTCAAGGACCTTGGTCATATCCCAGCCACAGAGAAGTTTACCCCACAATATATCATCAGCCCTAACACACTGACTGCCCACACCACAAACAGGCTGGAGCTCATGACCAGATTGTCTGCCTTTTTTTTTTTTTTTTTTTTTTTTTTTTTTTTTTTTTTTTTTTTTTTTTTTTTTTGTGCTGGGCTTCTTCCCAAGAGCAAACAGGGAGGAGAGGGAACAGTCTGCACCTGTACCTCCGTTCAAGGTGGAGCTGAGCCAGAGCTCACATTTGCACCTAGAGCTCTCCAGCTCTTGGCACATCCTCCACCTTCAATGAATAATTTAAAATAACTGAGCAAGACCTCTTACTTACCACAGATTGGGTTCACCCTTGTGTCAGATGAATTTCAAAAAAGTTTGTGATGAGTAGTACAGATGATGGGTTAATAGGCCTTAGAGGTAAAATATATATAAAATAACTGTTGATTTAATGTGTTATGCATTATATTTATTATTTTAATATATATATTTAGAGATATAATCTATAGTAAGAATCTCCCCTGAACACAAAAGGGTAGTATCTGGTAATAAGGAACTACAGATATGGACAAGAGCTGTGCATTTCTTTTTGGTAAGTGATAACACATCTTGGGATGGTGTGCTGGTTTGGGCCCAGATGGAAATGAAGCACCATTAAGCTTCTCACTCCACACACCCATCTGAGTACTAAGAACCCTTTTAGCCTTCCAGTCCTGCTAGCCCAGTCAATCCCACCAAATAGCTATGCAAATTTGTCAGGCCTTAATGCTTAACATTTTTTGTACCTACATTCTTATTGAAAAAATAGCTCCAAATCTCCCCTTTTTTTGATGGTTACAATAGACTCCCCTGGCTGATTTTTTAAAGTTAATTTACATCCAGTTTACTAAGTCCTTTCTCTATTAAATAGCAGGAGTTTCTAATCCCCTTCTTGAAACTCTGTGAAGGAGTTTTAGGCTTCTCATTTTGGAAAAAGGACATCTAGGATGGATCAAAGAGGACACTTGTAGAAGTCTGTATGTCAGGATACCTGGTTATGCAGAATACCCTCTCCTAGTGATTGTTTCTCCTTTTACAATGACTCTTCCTGGGTCCCAAAGAAAAGAAAGTAAGTGATAAGATGTACTTCCTGAAAAAATACCTTGCCTCCTTTCACTTACCGTTACTTTGCTTTGGAGGCACTGCTTTGAATACCATGTTACTGATTTTTTCCTCTTTCAGGAAAGTGACTAAGATAGAAAGTGACTCTCATCAGACACCTTTCCTCAGGTTAATTGATAGCTTATGTACAATATCCACATATCTGATTCAGCTGTCACTTTAAAAGCACTGCAACATTTTAGCATCTATGTAAAGTTGTATACATTAAAAAGTCTAGCAAGTGCAATGGAATAATCAAAAACTAAACAAGTTTTCATAACCATTCAGGAGTGCCAGACACTTAGGGAGACCATGACCCAGCAGGGACACACCTGTTTAGGAGTTTAGAACTGCCTTCCTGTCTAAATAACAGCAAGACATCTCCCTTTCACAGGAGCAATGGCATTTATTTGTAATTGTAAACAACTTAGAAATACAAAAACCCTGTATATCGGTTTATTCTAAGTAAAGGTTGAAGAGAGTAAGTACTAAGCTCCTGTGGGTTCATTGCATAACAATGTACATAAACATAACTTTTGTCTGAGTTTGCCACATTCATGTTTGTATCTAACATATCTTTGTTCAGGAAGCAGGAAAGAAATCAGTTGTCATGAGTCTATGCAACTATTTAAAATTAGATTCATAAGAAGCCATAGGAATGATAAGAATGTCCTTTGCTGAACCTTGATGCTGAAGACTTGGCCACATGTGAAAGGAGGTAGATGATCTTACACATTCCCTCTCCACTGCTGCCACATGATGAGTTAATATTTGATTAGACAGTGCTGTATCTATGACACCTGTTCACCAGGGAGACTAGGACAACAACTGATGTAATCTACCTTATTATATACTTAATGATAGAGGAGAAGCACTGCTTTTTCAGCTTCCCACGTCTGCTTTTCATTTCCTCTCCTACACATTCCTGAGAGGTCATGTTCAGTGCCTTGCAAGAGCAAACAAACAACTACAATTTTTTCCCTCTCTTTCTGTGATTCTCTGCAATTTGTTTGATAGAAAAGAAAAACTTTTAAAATTTCCTCTCTACTGTGTGTTTCTAGGAAGAAAACTACTTCTTGAAAATAGATGTATCTGTATTGGCAACTACTTCTTGAAAATTAATATACCTGTGTTGGCAAGATTTCTCTGATTACAATAGGAGAGTACAGAAAATACCCAAAAAATGTTTTGGTACCAAGGCTACACAGAAGAGCCATAATGTTCGTAGTGGTGGTTCCCACACTTGGCTGCTTTTTTCAGATCCTCATCACAAATGTCCTCTCAAGACAACCTTGCCCTGTGACAAGGAGGACCTACTCAATTTTTTTCGTCAGTTCTCTTAAGTTCCACTTTGCAGGAGCACCAAGACACCTCATCTGAGCAGATTCCCAACTTGTCCAAGTTGTTTGTACCTGTGACTCCCAGTCACAGTGACTTCCTCTAGGAAATGTGTAATCCCAGTAATCTTTGCAATCTGAATACAATTTTTTATTTCACAATTATATGGTTGTGTTCAGAAGACACTTTTTTTCAATTCAGCCTTCACAGCTTCAGTAGCTTTCCTGCTAAGAAATCCTGACCTCTACAGGGAATCCCTCAAATTCTCACATAACTGTAGGTGATTATAGTATTTCAGATATTGTCTTTCTTACTGTAAGTAGCTGTTGTTATAAAGTGAATGTATAATCCAGGGAATAATTTTTCAAATTTCCATTTCCAATTTTTTCCTTCCTATTTTAAAGAGGTCAACATCTTTCCCTGAAGTAAGATTTGCCTTTGAAGAGAGGGGAAGGAGAAATGCAGTGGGGGTTTCTTTGTGGTTTTTTTGGACACCAGAACTTCTTTTCTTTTCTATGTTTTTTTTTAATTGGGAAAAGAAAGGCTGAGAATTAGACAGGGTGTATCTTTCATTACCCTGGGCTAGGTCCTTTCCTCAGTTCAGGAACAATGCCAAAAGGCCTGGATAGTATTAGCTTTGAACAGAGACAGTTGACCGTTCGTAACTGATCAAAGGTAGCAAAAAATAATCTGTGAAAAAGTTGTAGTCTGTCAATGTGGAAGCAAGAGCAAATGGCAATTTTGTTTGCAGATGTTGAGAGCTACCAGCAATCTTCATTCACTTCTGCCTGGTACTCACCTTCTTACCAGCCTGAGGTCCCAAAGACACTGCAACACATCCAGGCCAGGGAAGGAGGAGGTGGATCCCAATATAACTATAAAACAATGTGTACTGAGACTGCCCTGGGAATCAGTGTTTCTGTGGGGATTCCCAGATACATTACTGAAAGTGGTACACAGAAGGAATTCTTGACATGGGATTCATGTGACTGCATTTCAAGTCCCTGTGATTTTGCTGACACTTTGATCACATCTCTCAAACAAGTTCGTGTCCAAAATTAGGTTGGAAAAAATACCGCTATAATTATTTAGAGGAAATAGGAAGATGAGAACATCTTCCACTGCCAGCTTCTATGCCCACAAAGATAACAAAAGCTTTGGCAGAAGGTAACACCGGGCATGTTCTCTTCACTTTGAACCTCTTCCAGGAAACAATGGTGAGAAATGAGCACTCTGTGTAAGACTGAGAGGAACATTCTGGCAAAAACACACCATGAGTTACACTGGTCTAAAAGCTGTGCAGTAAGCATAACAAAAAGGTTTGATCCTTTAGACTGTTTTACAAGGACTTTCTCCCCTACCCAAGCCATTTTACATGTTTATTTACTACAGCGTAAATCGTTCTTCATGGGGTTGAGATGACAAATTAATCCTGCCACAATTCTGCATGAAATCTAACATGTTTTCTTAGGCAAGACAGGAGTTGACAGAGCATCAAATGATCATGTTCCATCTATAACTTTCACTCTGTCAAGTCTTCCATCCTCTGCACACCAATTATAACAAATACAGCTGACTGCATACAGCCAGAGGGGGAAAAAAAAGGCAATTCTCTAACATATGTTAAAGATTCAGACATTTTTAAATCTTTTCAATGTTTATACTCTGTTCTCTGGTTTGAAAACAATGAAAAGCTGGAATGTGCCTTTAAAAGCCAACACTGAAAAGTAAAAAAGAATATTCAGCTCTGAGTATCATCCTCTTACAGTGGGAGCTGAAGATAGAAGGTGGTGTCAGTAAGCCTGACTGGGTAAAGTATCTTACAACAGAAGCATTCCTGTGTTCATGAGAAGTAGTAATGGTTTATCCTCCCACAGATATTAACACCTCAAGCAACACAACAAGCTTATTGTTTGCCAGAGAGAAATAGCCAAAACCCACACACTCCCCTCTGCATTTTTAAGGAGTTTCCTCTGACACTCTGAAGAAAGAGAATGGTTTAAAGATTATACTTCCATGAAAATTTTTTTGAGGTTGTTTTGTTAGTACATCTTTCACAAAGAACATGTGCTTCTTGTTTAGCTGTTAGTGCTAAAAGTAAGTTTGTGCATTATTTTTTTGTTTATAATTATTCTGTAGAGACTACAGCAATATTACAAATTCACAATTTTTATCCATTTCATACTATACTTTTACTAACGGTTGTGTGGAACCTTCTCTCTACCATCTTTCCTCTGAAACAGATAGGCGGAACACTTCCATGTAGCCACTTCTTTTCTTAATAATGATTAATTATATCCCATACCATCCATCACTGGTCTCAGCAGTTGTCTGAGCTTGAAATATGCATTTAAAGATCCACCCTGGTCTCTCATGTTCTCACTGTTATCTAATTCAGAATGTGAAGATCGTAAGAAAGATAATTTCTATAAGAACAGGTGGAAACGCAGTGGGCAGCACATCGCTGCCACAATGTGACCAGCAGAGAGAGACAAGCTCCACTGCAACCTCTGAAAAAATGCTGTTGGTCCCCTCCCAGAAGTCCCAGTGCAGGCGTGGCCAAGCACCTTTACAGAGTAAGGGATGGAGATACAGGCAGGTACTCAACTATTTAGTGGTCTTTCTTTATGCCAGATACTGTATTTTCTATTTAGCTGGTGCTCTGAGATCCACAAGCCTGGCTCTGTATTTATGCTTCTCCTCATGCAGTTAGCGCAGATTATAACAGATTTATAAAAAATGGAAAATAGGAAAGGAATTCTCAAAAAGTCATGCAGATATACAATTTCAGTCATGAAGAATACAGTCACCTTTCTGGGAGCCTAGTATGGGGATATTTTTCTCAGGAGTCCTGTTACATAGAAAAAAGAGTATTTCATCAAGGAAGTTATCACTATGAAACAAGTAAGAGATATAATTATAGACTGAATGTACATTTCTCAGAAAAGACACACAGGCTAAGACATCATTTGCTTCAAAATATCTATTGGATCACTTAATTATATTTTTATTTTGCAGTATGTATAGAAATTTCTTTAATTGAAAACTGATCCATTCCTATTTCAAAAGAAAAATTGCTGGTGACTAGAACATGTCAAAGTAGAGATGGAGACATGAGAAAATAGTCATGTATTCAATAGGGTCATGTTAGCAGATGAGAGACCAAGGTATTTGGCATTAGTGTAAAGCTGTCCATCCCAGCATTACCACAAAGAGAGCAAGGGCACCACCTGCTGTTTCAGAAATGTATTTATTTGGAACATGACAGCGACTCTTCAAGTACTGCACTCTAAAATTTTCTCCTGAAGCTTCTGCAACACAATTTCAGTAAGTGATGACTCAGCAGTTGCCTGTTCACATGATGAACTTTATTGTAGCCACAACACTGGCCATAAATGCCTGAATATGGGGTACTAAAGAGGTTTTTGAAAGCAAGGCAGTGTTTCACACAGGCTCTTCTTCACCCAGGGCATCAAAATCTAGCATTCACACATTTTCAGGAGATCTGACTGATATTCAATAAGCACCAAAAAGTTTAGTGACTGATTTAAGAAATAGCATCTTTAGCATGAGAATGTTTTAGGTCATTATATGAGCTGGAGGTTATAGAATAAATAATTGCTATTAGATAAGAAAGACATCAAACTACAGTTCAAGCAGTTTTCAAAAATTTTCGAAGGACCTTGTTTCCAAATGCTCCCAATTGAGAAGAGAAAGGTTCATACACACCAAGTTGATTTAAACATACATGAAGAACTTTAAAAACCCAACTGTCTGGCAGTTCTAAGACAATTTGACCATAGCAAATTAAATCCCTACCTGACCAGGAGATAAAATGTAGAGTTGTGAGCAGCAGTTTGGACACTCTGAGTCAGTGAAGACTCAATTTTTGAATAATTTTTCCTAGATGGCACAAGGAATCACCTTATAGTCTTCTCCTCTTCTTCTGGATGTCAAGCGTCCTTGGGAAAACCCTGCATGAGGCTGCTCAGGCATAATCAGACTGTTTTATTTTACAGACTAGAAAGGAACTTTTGTGAGGAGTGGTCTTTTATAAATAAGATTATCAAGTGTCAGAACTTCCATGAGAGTTAAGAATCATTGCTAAATGGAATGGCCAATTCCTATGCAGGAGCCTTCAGCCATTTGGTCAGAGAATGTCCTGAAGGATTTTAATTGAAAGACAAGTTCAAAACAGCAGCAGCAGCAGTCTTCACAAATTTTGGAAAACAACACGAAACTTTAGCAAATTATGTGCTTTTGCCAAGGAAAATGATAGCATGGCCCATTTCCTCTTCAACCAGAGCCAAGATTCACCTTGCTCACTTAAAAGCAAAGTTTATGAAATATTTTAATTTTTATCCTATATAATTCAGTTCTGTTTGTGCACAATAAATTCAAAGGAAAAGTGAAAAATGTGCATAATTTGTTGATTCCCATGAGCTGAGATGAAGTTAGCAGATTTTTGTAATGTGTTTGTATCAAATACATTTCAGTGATAAGTTTCTCATGTTTCATCTATCAGTTTCATTTCTTACAAGATAACAACAGAGGTGTCAATACAGTGCCCTATTTGCCCCTTTAGAAGATGCTTTGTACATCTGCAAGATGTGCAAAACAAAAATCATCTATGATTGCATCAAGCTTTTGCATTTATTGGTGGCTTATTAAAATTAATTAATTGCTGTGAATGAATGCTAATAACAAATTAGTAAAAACATCTTCCTTTCTTCTGTTTGTTTTTTTTTACACAAATAGTTTTATTACAAACTTGAATTTTTAAGAAATACACATGTAAGAAATTACAGAAAGGCCTTGGCATTTGCAAAAATCTTTTGGTATTTGCATGGTAATAGTCCATAAAACATTTCTGGACACAGATGTGCTCAAACAATGGTATCATTGCATAGAAATTCTTTAGAAGTATTTCTGAGGCCACTTTGAAGAATTTTTTGGCACGATATTAACAAAATTAAGGCCTTATACTTTTCAAAATCAAGTAATTCAGTGTGTGAGTAGTGTTTAAAACCCTGAAAAATATTAAATACAGAATAAAGACTATAAGCTCAAAGCAGAATTTACTATTATAAACACAAATAACTATTAACCTGGGTTCAGTCTCTGCAACTTCAGCATTGAAATGGCTATGTAAAATTGAACATTTCACATCATATTTTGGCATTTAACACCTAATTCATGACACTGAAAAGAAGAAAAATCTTGTAAGCTTCTTTTTGAAATTATAAACTTAGAGCTTGTTTTGCCTAATGGTTGATATCTATATAAATTACTAAAATATTTATATATATATTTTTCTTGACCATTGCTGGATCATTCTTTATTCCACAGGAAAGTTTGTTCTACTGCACAAAGAAGCTGCATAGTACCAACATAGCAGAAACACTTGCCTATTTGTGAAGCCAATTTGGCAACTTCTTCCAGATGTAGACCCATTAATACTGACAGACTAAAGGCTACAAACAGAAGCAAAGGTTTGCAGGATGGCACTCTATGTTGTGAAAAGATGGTTACATGTTGAACAACCACAGTCTGTAATCCCAAACCTCTTTTTTACATTAGTATTTCTTTGTACAAGAACAATAAGTACATACCCAAGAGTCTGGGATTTTAAGACACCTAGATAATGGTAACAAACTTATCTGGGGAAGAAAAATGAATCTAAATATATACTACAAGAATGAGAAAGGGGGGTCAAACAGTATAAGGCAGAACTGCATACCTCCTAGCACCTTTGCATTTTTTTTCTGGATAAATGCTGACTTTTTATTCTATCAGTGCATTGCATTTATATAAAAAATACACATACTTTGATCAAAAGTGCCATTTGGCATGTCGACATTTGAAGCTTATCTTTGTTGTCTCTTTTCTTCTTTAGCAAGGACAGGGCCAGTAAAGCAGTGTGTGTTAGTTATGCAAGTTCCTAAAAGGCACTTTACTGTTTTCATATTGGACAACAATGAGGTACATATGATATATGTCTAGGCTTCATTGCTGTTAAACAAATAGCACCATATTGTGTGAAATTAGTTGAAATTCAAAAGTCATTATGTTTTTCTCATACAGACTTGACAACGGCTAACATTTGAGCGTAGATCCCCGGCTTTCAAGGTTGAGGGAGTCGGTTTCCTATGGAAAAGAAAGAAATTAAAAGACCCATTAACAACTTTCAGATTCATAACTAACAACACCAGCTTGGAATGCAAGTCTCCCTTCCAGCCTCTGCTGAATCAAGAAGGTGTTCCTAAGTTCTCCAGTGTGTAATCACTTCCAAGTTTGGCCACAAACTATCGTAAGACTAGTTTTAAATGTCACACACCTACTGAAGTGTTCAGTTCTTTCACAAGGCATAACATTTCCTTAACCTCGAACACCACATGTTAAAGCAGCAGTTTGAAAACAATCTAGAATTTGGGTAATAAAATAAAATTGGCAAAGAAGCTGAAATTTGACTGTTGATGAGTTTCTGTTAACTCATATGACTTTAAAGACAAATGAAAAGCTGGCAAAGGAAATTATGTGATGTCATATAGAAACACAAACCAAAGCCTCGAGTCTCTAACTTGTCATAAGGAGGTTAGAGACCTCCTAGCAACTAGAAATAAATCATTTTCAGATGAAGTTGTGCTTGCATTTAATGTTTTTCATTAAAAAATATTATGAGTTTACAGGAAATTGAGAAGTATTTGTGATTTCTGATAGCAGGGCAGGTCCCCTGATCTGGGATTATTTTATTAGTCTGAGGCACAGTTTGCAGCCAGAAAAGTGTGTGAGGTTGAGAGGTCTCAGGGTAGGACTCGAGGAATGGAAACAACTGTAGTGCTCACTCTATATTTTCTTCTGACCAGCCTTCCTCTTTCCTAGGGATTCAGGGCTTACCCCAGTGGTTGAGTGGTTGTGGCAGTAGTTTTTCTGGTTGTTAAGATTATTACAGCCCCAGTGACACTCAGTCTCAGTGCTCAGTTTTTCTACCTACTCCATTGACAGCTATCCGACAAAGAAAGAGTGAAAACTGGCTAAACAACCTGCTTCATTCTGAGACAGGCAAGGCAGCATTCACAGATTTGGATGGAAGGCATGAAGAGATGAAGGGTAACAGGAGCATCAGTCAGGACTGTTGTGGAAGAGGGTGATTGCCTGCACTCCAGAGGAATGTCTGCTGACCAGCTAAGCTATCCAGACATGGGAACTGACCTATATGCCAACATATTCGTAACATTCATATAGAGCAAATGAGCCTGTGTTGAAAAATACTCATGTGTGGGAGACCAGAACAAAGCCTATTACCACTAGCTGCATTTTACTCAAACATACTTCCTCTAACATTAGGGAAAGGTAAATAATTGTTCAACTCACTTAGTTTAACACCTGTACAAATTGCAAGTAATTCTATTATATGTTAATGCCCATTTACAGGAAATGTCATATTCTAACTTAATTTCAATCAGTATGTCAGCCTATCCCAGTTACCACTTGGTGATTACAATCAGAAACACAGTGGAATTGTGAACACTGTTAGATTATTCTGAAAAGCAAAATACATGATACAAATGACACATTGCAAACACTAACTGATGATACATTCATTAATTCCCCCAAAAGCTACTATTTTTTTTTCTTTCTGCTACAAAAGTAATTTACTACATAAATTAACTGTGCTGGTGGACAGCCAATACTTGAACCTGTATTACATTAAAAAAATACTTCTTTTATTCAGTGATAAGGCTCAACTGAGTCTCAAAGAGTGATAAATAAACCAGGAACTTACCTGAACATCTCATTCCGTTCTATAGTGGCAAGCCAGAAGCTGTAAGCATTTGCATAGTAATTGCAGGTGCCCCGGCCATGGCATTCAATGAAGGGAGCGCTGCGGAACTCCTCTAGGCAGGAGCCAGGGGATGCCAGGGCCTGGCCAGAGCCCTCAGCACCAGCACTGGTGTGCTAGGAAAGGCAAAAGCACTGGTCAGACAGGGACTCTCTATCTCCTCTGCTACAACTGCAATGAACTCTCTCGCACAAATATTTCTTCACACTTCTCTCCTTATCCTCTGTTCTGTCCATCTGCTGTTGTGTTGCTCAGCTCAAGGAGGAACAAGAAGGTGGAGCTGAAGACTCCAGAGATGGCATTGGGTTCTCTCATTCAACAGCAGCATGACACATGAGCAATATCAGCTTCAGGGACAGCTGTATGCACAGAAGTCCTTCAGGAGAGACAGCAGGACTCAAGCTATCTCTATGTAAGCAACATGCCAGGGCTAGCTCTTGGCCCAGGAGGAACAAGGTCTGGTATGGCTTTTATCTGAACAGCTTAACGCCATTCCCACCCCACATCACAGTAGCCTCTCTCCCATTGCCAAGTACTAACAGCTCCGGATCCAGCTGTGTCTCAGACCATGCCCAGGCCTTGCTGGGAAAATGATCAGATTCTTCTTGAAGTCACTACAAAGGGTGGAGGACTAATGCCCTCCTAAAACCTGAAGGGACAGAGGCAGATACTAAATTTCCATAGATCAAAACCCTGAAACAGATGTTTTCCTCAGCTCAGAGTATGTCCCAGCGCACTTACCATGACAAAGGAGTAACCAATCCAAAGTGAACTCCAGCCTTCAGGACACGGTGGTATTTGAATTGTTTGGCTGTGAACAGCTATTACCATAGCAGGAGCTTCACACACAGAGCATCTAGAAGGACCAAGACATGAATGAGCTACATGCACTTTAGGATTAATAGTTCATTATTCAGAAACTACTTTCTTTATGGAATCTTGAAATAGAAAATGTTGTCACATTCAAAACCAAAGGAAAATCACAATGTTTCATTTAGAAAAACAGCCAACCAGTTCTTTTTTCTCTTTTGTTAATTTCTAATTTATTTGATAAACTTCTAATTTCTCCCTTACTTAGAGACAGTTCAACTATTAAGTCTTCTTCCTACTAGCTTTCCTATGAGAAAAGAACAAGAGACCTCTTATCTGAATATTTATATGTATTTTGCTTTTTCTAGTCCTGTTTGTACTGAAGTTTCTAAAAGTGCTCAATGTCATGAACATGGGGGGCAAATAGCCAAACACTGTATCTCAGCGAGTATCACTTAAAAGTGGTCTACTCTGATCAGAAACAAGTAACACCAATTCATCATCCTAAACTTAGCTCTGACTTCCAGAGAAAAAGCCATCTCTCTGGAAAATGTCTTACAAAGGCAATCACTGCTAATCTAATCTAATGCAGGCTCTTTCCCATGCATTTTCCTTGAAAGTGTTTTTTATTTACATTTGTGGTCTATATCTCCAGTAAGAGATTTCCAGCAAAGTAATTTGCACAACAAACTTCCAGAAAGGCATGCAGCACCAGTTCTTTTACTTTAGATAAATTCTTCATGTCTCAGAACTGCTAAGTTACTGAATAATCCAATGACCAATCATTCCTCCACAGAATCACAAAAAACCCAGGAGCTGGGCTGGAATTTTAATATGGGGGCTGGTAATAAGGAATTTGGTAGATATAATCAATTTTTCCTTGTACAATTCTTCAACTGGGTGCTGCAGTTAGCAATTACGAAAATTATTCAAAAATAAACAGTCTGATTCCTGTTATCAGAGCAGGGAAAAGAATCAAGTGCAAAATGGATTAAGTTGGATTCTGGAAAATGCAGAGAAGCAAAGGTATTCAGAATGAAAGCCTTCTATTTCTGCCTTGTGAAGACTGCTTTCATACCTACTGCCTTCATCTTTAGTGCAGAAGCAAGAGAGTTATTTTAAGAAAGACATCAATGAAAGAGTAAGTTAAAAGAAGGAATGTAAAGCTGCCTCTATTCTTGGAGCTCTGCTTTGCTTCAAGAGATTTCTGGTATTTCAGTAGAAGGCCATACAGGAAAAGAAGTCCCGTGATTCAAGGCAGCAAGTGACACTTCTACACATTTTCTATATTTGGACAGAGAAAGTTGTTGGTTAAAAAGCATCAACTAATAAAATAAATTGAAAGAAGAGTTTTCCAGATTCTTGGCTAGTTTTCTAAAATGAATATTACAACTATTTCACTCGTTGCCATGACTAAAAGGAGAAAGACACATAAGCATACATGCACACACACACATGTACATACATGTACACACTTACGCGTTCTTACAGTGCAAAAGCTAATCCGTAGGCATGAGATAAGGCAAAGTGTTGGTTAGTACCTCCTTCAGCAAGAGTTTCAAATATGACTGTTAAAGGCTATTTTACATGATATGAGATGGCAAAAAAGGAATATGAATTTCAGAGGCTGGCTATTTGAATTTTTTCTGAGAGTCAAGCCCCTTCCATTCACGTACAAAAAACAACCAAAAATGTAAGACCAAAAAAGTCTCTCTTGAGAATCTTGTCCTCAATCTGCCCATTCATTTTCAAAACATACCAACTTCTTTGGTACTAAACCAAAAGTAAGAATACAGAGTACAACTGCAGATACAAGATGTATTCCACTATGCAAAATAAACATCAAATGTTTTGCAGTAGAGCCATATAGCTTTTTGAACATCCAAGATGTCCAGAATACAACCAACTGCTGATTTGGATTGTCCTTTCTCTTGGATGTACCTGAGAAATCACTACCAGCAATCTCCACTCCCATTCATTAAATATGGCTGGAAGAGGGATCAGCAAGAGCTGATACAGATTAGAAGCAATGACAGAAAGACAGTAATGCCTATTTATAATGATTATCACTTAAGCTGTAAGCTGAAGATTCCCTTGTCAGACTCATATCCAATGGTGGGGCAGTTTGCCACACTCTTGCTCACAACTCTGCCTTCAGCACTGGACATATTATGCCAGAAGAGGTTTTCTAGTGGTCTTAAAATTTCAAATGGAACAAAAGTTCAACATTACATTGATGTAGAACAGTTATGTCTCTGATATAAGCACCATTCTTTATGCTAGCTGCGAATCTGGAATTATTAAAAAAATTAGATGATTGATTTTTCAATTGTTTCCTTTAATTCAGAAAATAATGGCTGTATTCAAGCAGAATGTCTAAAACAATGGAAGAAGCCTGTCAGTCTACTGTATGATAAAAATGCTACCATTTTCAAACAAAAGGAAACTGAGCCCTAAAAAGCTTCTAGCTATGGCTAGTCAAAAAACAGAAGTGTTTCAGACAAGAATTGTGAAAAAATGCACAACTTTTTTTCCTTCAAAGTACATCACAGCTTTTGCAAGACAACATTTCAAAGTATATCTTTTAATTTCAATTATACCCAAAATAGGCTATTCTATTTCTTTGGGTTTCCCCCAAAATGGATTTATTTTTGATCAAAGTCTAAACTGAAAACATGCACACTTTGAAACATTTCATCAAAAGAATTCAAACTTTAAATTTAAAGGCAGGAAATAAAAATATACAAATTCAAAACCTTGTCCAGAAAAATAAAGTACCCTAAGCTCTTTCACAGGCTTTTTCACTTTATAAATACAGCAGAACTGAAACCATACCTGCTGATGAATGGTCTGATATTATCACCAGTGATAGGAGCCATATTCATTGGCATGGGCTCAGGAGTAGACAGCCAGTAGGAGTAGTCATTCCTTGATGCAAAATTACAGACGTTGTTGATATTGCAGAATAAGAAAGGCATGGTACTGAATTTCCGAAGACAGCTTCCTGCTGTGCCTGAAATGTTAAGTGAAAGGTTATTTCTTAACAGTTTTTTTAAGCCACTGCCAACTGCCTAACAATTATTTCCAGGAGCAGCTAAAAAAGGCAGAGAACAGTTGCTCTGGATGGCCCAGTTTACTCAGAGGAAGTGAATCCTCTTAACTTCATGAGGAATGAACAGGACAAGGAAAGGAGTAGTCCAGTCTTGCCTGTAGAATTACGGAATACGTTAGGTTGGAATAGACCTCTAGAGGTCATCTATCCTACTGCCCTGACAGGTAGATCTGGTTTCTTGGGTCCAGATTTAGTCGAGTTTTGAGGATCTCCAAAGACAAGAAATTCAACCATCCCTCTGGGGTTCTGTTCCAATGGTTGACCATCAGCATGATAAAAGAGCTTTCATTTATGTTTCATTAAATTGTATCTCATACTTGTGATCCATTGCTGCTTCTGTCAATGAGACCCTCTGAGAAGGGACTCTATACTCTCTACCCTTCCTCTAGACAGCTGTAGACTGCAAATAAAGGCCTCTCCATAAATATCTGTTAAGGCTGAGCAAACCCAGTTCCATCAGACTGTCCAAGACCCCGTGAGCCATCTCAGTAACTAGGTGTTGTATTCGCTGTGGTGTAGCAACATCTTTCTTATTCTGGATGCCTGGGTCTGAGCCAGAGCAATTACACAGATTTGCTCAATGCAGCTCTACAAATGAGAGCAGCATTTGGTTTGTAATGAATTCTAACTGAATTCTAACTTGGTCTCCACTTACCCAGATCTTGGCCATGTGCTCTTTCATTGCCTTGTACATAAAGCAAGGAGTAGCCGTGGTAAATCAGCCTTGTTCCAAACGGACACGATGGCTCTTCAATGGTTTGACTGTGTCTGGTAACAAGGAATCCATGAGCAACAGATGGTGCCCCTGGTGGGCCCATAGCCCCAGGCAAGCCATCAGGGCCAGGGGGACCAGGAAATCCTCTGGGCCCTACAATACAGAGAGGCTCCTTTTATTTCTGAAGACAGCAGTACTCTCCCTACATAACTAAAGAAGTGAAATTAATACATTCACACTTAATATCACATGTTATTTTTCCATGAAGGAATTAAGTCTGAAGAATGTAGGGACTTACCTGGGGGACCAAAAGGACCAGCTTCCCCTTTCTGCCCAGGCTGACCATCAAACCCTGGACTACCAGGTGGTCCAGGTACACCTGAAGGTCCTGTCACCCCTGTTGAGAAACAAGCAATAATTATTACTGGGTATTATTTCATGATCATTCTGGCTTTTTGGCTTTTAATACAGTACAGCATAGGTATGCCTCAGCACAAACTAAACTCCTGCAGATTCATCTAGAGAATATATGAGGGTTACTGCAGGCAAAGTGATTCTCTAGTAGAGAAGGAGAAGCAAGGAGAGAGCATGCTTCTAAAAAAACTAGCATTTGACTGGAATATGAAAAGGAATTGCTTCTCTCTCTGCTTATCATATGACTCAAAAATAGACCATAAAAAAGTAGGGTCATGAACAGCAGAAAAATGGGTATCCCTCTTAGCTTCTTCCCAATTCAGACACATTTCATGTCTTCCCCTTATCAATTTTTAGGGATGCTATGAATTCTACATAAACTCAGCAAATCTGACTTCAGGAGAAGGAAGTTAATACTATCAGCACTATAGCAATATTTCTGTGACTCATCAGACACTCACAGATTTCCTTTTCCTGATCACCCAAAAAGAAACATTGTTTTGATGTACTGAATTGACTACTAGTGATAGAGCAATGGATTCTGCACAAGCAAACCCATGCTGTGTTCAATCACTGGGACTGTTTCATAGCTATTTCATAAAGGACAGCAGTTGCAGAGTTGTATCATCACCTTCAAGAGAAAACTTTCATATCTACTATATTAACTAGGAAGAAGATACTCATTATCCTCCACTCTAATTCCCATCAACTCAACATAAATCATTCAGGAAAAAAGCTTCCCCCTAGAATCTTAACACCCCTGAGCTCCCATTCTCCATGTCCCATCATTCTGAATGACATGTCCTTGTGCCAGCATTTCATTTTTCCTACCACTTGCTCCATTCTCTTACTTGCTGATGTGTTTCATTTTTGCAGTTCACCTACTCTTTATAAAAAATGCCGTATCTGGACTAAAAGAAGAAATCCAGGACCATGGAACAAGCTTCCTCAGGAATTACTTTTCATTCCAGCATCAGGTGTTTTTCCTCATGCTTTCTTCTCCCAGAGACGCACAGTAATTAAGTCTGGATTCAAGACTAATGACAGAAGACACTCTGACAAATACATTTTGGGGAAAGGATAAGCAGAGTGCTGCAAGTCATTCTGCCTACTGCTGATTTCAGATACTGATGTGATACCTGCAGAGTGAGAGCCTATAAAAAAATCACCAGGAAGGCATCTGTTTTGGATGAGCTTCAAAAAGGAGCTTCTTCATCACTGACACAATTTAAGTGGCTTACAAAAATTGGATAATATTATACCAAAGATCCTGTAGTATCTAGCCTACCTTTGGTCTATTTTACGTTACAAAAATGTGTTTCTAGCGGCAAATTAGAAACTCTCACCTTGCTGTCCTTTGGGACCTGGAAGTCCTGGGAATCCCTTGAGACCAACTGGTCCTACAGGTCCAGGTAAGCCAGGATCCCCTTTAATAAGCTGAAAAGGACCTGGTGGGCCTGGTGGACCTTGTAAACCTGTGGAAATCAACCAAGAAAATCAGCATGTATTTAGTACACCACAATTTTTTCAAAAAGCGAAAAAAAAGTTACCTTGTATTGCCATTTATACAGTCAGAGACTGGAGCCTGTCACAGTCACAAGATATCAACATGTCCTAGACTTTACAGGTGAATGAAACTGCAAAGCTTCCCAAACTGAAGCCTATCTATGCTGATATCTCCAGCCAAGCAGACTTCTCGTGGACTGAAATAGCTGTCCAGACCTTAGCCTTTATGGAGCTGTCTCAACAAGTCTGCAAATAGCCCCAAGCTGTGTGGTGCAGTCAATATGCTGGAAGAAAGGGATGCCATCCGGAGGCACCCTGACACAACACACATGACAAGCGGGCCAGTGGGAACCTCATGAAGTTCAACAAGTGCAAGGCCAAGTGCAAGGTCCTACACATGGGCCAGAGCAATCCACAGTATCAGTACAGACTGGGGGATGAATGGATTGAAAGAGCCCTGGAGAGAAGGACTTGGGAAACACAAGTAGATGAAAAACAAGATGAGTCGGCAATGTCTGCTTGCAGCCCAGAAAGCCAATACAGGGCTACATGAAAGCAAGTGTGGCCAGAAATGCTCCTCCTCTGCTCTAAGAGCCCACCTGGAGTATTATATGCAGCTCTGGGGGTACAAATACTCCCCTGTACAAGGAGGGCATGTACCTGTTAGAGTAGGTCCAGAGCAGGGCCATGAAAATGATCAGAGGGGTGGAAGAGATCTATGAAGATAGGCTGGGAGAGTTGGGCTTGTTCAGGCTGCAGAAGAGAAGGCCTGAGGAAGGCCTCACTGCAGCCTTTCAATATATAAAAGGTGCTTATAAGAATGACTGAGAGATTTTTTACCAGGGTCTGGAGTGACAGGGGAAGGGCAACAGTGCGAAAGAAATAAGTGCTTACAGGAAGAATGTGAATTTGGATTGGACTTAAGGAGGACAATTTTTTTACTGTGACGTTGGTGAAGCACTGGGACAGAGATTTCCAAAGAAGCTACAAGAGTTCTATCCCTGGAAGCATTCAAAGCCAGGTTGAATGGGGCTCTGAGTAAATTGGTCTAGTGAAAGATGTCCCTGCCCATGGCGGGCAGGTTGAAACTAGATGATTTTTAAGATCCCTTCTAACCCAAACCATTCTATGATTCTAATCTGACCATTCAGATGCTGATACATGACACCTGGTTTCATATTCTGAGTTTTTACACAGAACAAAAGGGTGATGGAGTTATAGCCCCAAATAACAACAAATTAATCAAAAGTAACCATTTTCCAAAAAAATCTGGGGGGAAAAAGCAAAAGTCTTCATTATACCTTTAGATCCAGGAAGACCTTGGTCACCTCGCTCACCCTTAAGGCCTGGGAAGCCAGGAGTCCCTTTTGGACCTGAAGTCAAAGGAAATATTTGCATGAAAATTCAGTAATTTCTTGATTTGGAAGGATATGTGTGGACTAATCATGTTTGACCCCCATGATGCTGACAATGACAAAGACATTACTTTATTTGCTCAAGTACTATTTAACTATTAGCAGAAACACGATACAAATGCCACCACTAAGTCACAAAAGAAATGATGACTGAAAATAAATTTCTTGGTTTTTTTCTCTTACTTCTCTTCAAAGTTCTCTTACTTTAATATAATTCTCTAGATTAAAAGCATTATGTTTTTTCTATTTCTATTTTTCTCTATTTTTTATACACCTGTATATTCAACAAGAGAGACATACAGAGCTCACTTCCTCACATATAATTATAACATTTGCCTCTTCAATTCTCAAGAAAATCTTGAAGATTCTTTACTGGTAGCATCTAAGAATCGATTTTACATCCATCTTTTAAAGGAAGTGCACATTTAATATTTGCAATGCAAGAATAGGCAAGAGACAAAAAACCTTAAGAAAAATCTCAAAGCTTTTGTTGTATGTTTTTTGACACAGCTTTCAGTGTCCTGTTCAGTAATTATTAACATAGAGTCAACATTCTTTGGGCATTTCTTTTGAGAGAGGAAGGATATGAAAGAGATATTTTTGCATACTTTTCAGGAGTATGTTAAGTCTTCTCCTTACCTGGAACACCTGGAACTCCTGGAGGTCCGAGATCACCCTTTGGACCAACACCTCCTGGCAAACCAGGACTACCCTGCATAAAAGAAAATGTGCAATATAGTTATCCTAAAGTATTATGATGTAACTCCCAAATAGGCTGTGTATTACTGGAAACCTATGAAAAAATATAATATGACAAAGCCATTAAATTTAAGAAATGGTCATTCTCTCTCTTGATTAGCTGTGAAGCTTCTCCAACAGGAACAGGAGTGACACTTTGCTCTTTCTGAACTATTTTTTGCCTCAAAGATACCAGACCAGAATGAGGTACCACTAGCACTGCAGCCAGTAAAAAGGTTCTCAACCATAGACCATATAATTATGAAAAACATCTGTAAGCACAAACCTCAGCAGATACTAATTTTTGTGCAGTTCTAGCAGGAGGTTGCTAGTTAGATAATTAAATGGGGTAATTCTAGCAGACTTGAAAACTTCTACATTCACACATGGGATGAAATTAAATATGCTCAACAATTTATAATTCTCTGAAGATTTTTACTTTTCAATAGGGCTAAAACACTCAAGGACTTAAAACACTTCAAACAGAATGGGAACTCCTTCTGCCTTCACCATTCTAAACTGTAGCCCTGAAATTAATGGTAACAAGTTCACTGTAGCCTCACTTCAAGGAAAACCAAGACCATTTTTCAAAAGACACTGTAAATAGTCATTCAAATGGCTGCCAGTTTATTTTCTTCTTTTGTCTGTTGCAGATCATCTGCAAAAAGCTTGTAAGTATAGTTTAGAGTTTCTCCCTGGCTGATTTGGTATGATAGTGATAGTTCACTATATTATAAAACACAGAACACAGGTGGAGGAAAGAAATAAAATCCCTTTGCTAAGTAACCTAGAAGCTGGAGATGTGAATTAAACACACAGTGAAAAATAATACCAACAGTAGAAGTCATCTTATCATATTTGCAGAGCAATAAAATAGGCACATAGGAGTGATTTTTCATTCAGTGCAAGTTAGATGTTTATATTAAGGTGAGAAGAACAACAAATGTCTAATTCTTTTCACTGATTATAAAGGGAGAAGAGATGACTAGTTCAGAATGGATGCCAGTTAAACTTCCAAAGACTTCAAAGTTAAACAAAAGAAATGCTACTCTCAAGAGTGCTAAGGAAGGCATGAATGCAGTAAGATTCCCTGGTTTTTCAGTCACATAGTCACAGTGTAGAGGATTGCTTAAAGAAATGGCTGTCTCTTTGTATCATAATAAGTGAACTTCTGAAGCCCAAAACAGGAGGGCTAACTTTCATTCAGAAGGCACTTATGAGTCAATCACATTAAAAGAGAGGGGTTTTAAATATATGCATATATTTTAGGTTATAATTATAAAAGATATTTATAAGAGGAGCTTATTGGAAACTTTCCATCAAAATACATTTGCCATGACAGTATACATTTTTTTCTCATCAGATACAGCTTGGTAAACAACTTTTTTGGGTCTTTTCCAAACAGAACAAAACTATTTCAGGAAAATGTTTTTTCTCTCATTACAACACTAAAATGAACACGAAAAAACCCATGAGGTTTGTATTTCACAGTCTGATCTCTGCATTTACTTTCTTTGGATACAATTTTTGGACAGGTTGCGTCACTCATGTTGCAACAAAATCTCCATTCTGATATAGGTAACCACGTACCTGGAGACCTGTATGAGCAATTGAGCCATAATCAGGGCAGGAGCCTGTCACACTGGGAACAGTGGAAACTCATCATTGCATGTATCACCAGAAGAAGCTTAATATTTAATATCACTCTCACTGCAGCATTTCACACTGAGTTAACAACCTGCTACTATGAATTATGGCTCAAGGATAGCGAAACATTTTTTCTGATTGAAGGCATGGGATCAAAACCCTTAGGCATTTCCCATTCTTTCTCAGCAAACAGTCTCAGACTAGTATATCAACCAGTGAAAAGCTTTACAATTTCCTGGGGTATAGAAATTTAGCTCTCTGCAAAAGCAGTGCAAATTATTAAACTAGGGAAAATATACTGGAGGCTTATGTTGGAATTTACTACCTTCAAAGCTGGTATGGTACAGTATAGTATCAAATATAGAAAGGTCTGAACACAGAAGCAAATCCTTAAAGTCTCTGTGAAGTGACTCCTGGATGCAGAAAAAGATGCACTAGATCTTTGCATTATCAAGAATAAAGTGGATCTTTAAAGTTCTGCATTTCATATCAGGACCTTATTCCTGAGTCTCTCTTCCTTTTGTACACTAGGAATTTTCTCATCCTTTTTTCCATAAATATTATTTTTATTATTATTGTCCTTTTTTTAATAGAATCATTAAGATTGGAAAATACCTCTAAGATCATCAAATCCAAGCATTAACCCAGCACCAACATGTTCACCCCTAAACCAAACACCTCAAGTGTTCTATCCACACATTTTTTGAACACTTCCAGGGACGGTGACTCCACCACTTCCCTGGGCAGCTTATTCTAATGCCTGACCACCCTTTCAGTGAAGAAATTTTTCCTAATATCCAATCTAAAGCTCCCCTGGCATAACCTGAGACCATTTCTTCTTGTCCTGTCATTTGTTACTTGGGAGAAGAGACCAACCCCAATCTGGCTACAACTTCCTTTCAGGGAGTTGTAAGAGTGATAAGGTCCCCTCCGATAAGGTCCCCTCCGAGCCTCCTTCTACTCTGGGCTAAATGATCTCCATTCCCAGCGTAGTAGGAAAGAAGGAATGAAAAGTTAAAAAATAGAGCATATTTTTCAGTGTGGAAAAAGGGATCATACACCCTGAGAGAAAGAATAAAGAAGACAAACTATTCTGGGTGACTGTCCTATTCTACTTCACTCTCGTTAGTATACTGAAAAGTGACTATTTTAGACCAGGGAAAATGAATAATATATGACAAAAATGTATTAATAGTATTGCCTGTTTGTAGCTCTAAATCAGCAGCAATATTTCATCACTGACAGTACTGAAACTGCACTTTATTTGAGAGCCCTCATAACAAAAGCAAACAGTTCAGGTATTTTCAGAAGGCAATTTATCATGCAATATGCAACCTTTAAAATTAACTACTAATGCATTCACCAGATTTATGGATGTGCTTCAGCCATCCCGTACTGTTAAAACACTGTAAATTTAATTTTGGGTGTTGTATGTTACCACTCACTATCTATAAATTTCTAATAAGTTCATTAGCTCACCGGGGCAGCCTTTCCAAGGAGAGCACTGAAATGCTTTCAAACTGACTTTACATCATCAGCAGTGAGCGCAAAGGCACTTTGAACATAAAATATCATTGTTTTGAACAAGAAACTGTATGATTAATATATCCATTAATTACAAGAACCAGCTTTCAGCAAATTTGGAGTGTACTGAAAGTAACTTACTGGCAGTCCTTGGAAACCTGGATCACCTTTCATTCCTGGACCCCCAGGAGTCCCTGGCCAGCCACTGCTCCCTTGCTCTCCTTTGGCCCCTTTCAGACCTGGAGGTCCTGGTGGCCCTATTGGACCTTGTAAACCTGAAAAACAGAAGAAAAGAGTATTTTGCAGCAAAATTGACTTAGAGTAGTAATTCATGGAGGACAAACAGGGTCTACAGATGGTCAGAACTAAAATAATTGTTGTAACATTTCAAGAAAATAAGTAGGAGAATCTGTTGCAGGGACACTTCTCATCCAATCCTCTCTCAGCCTGTAGTTGCTGTAGCTGACTGAAAATAGAGGCAGTTTTCCACATATGCAGAACAAGCAGATAGTCCACCCTCAGGCACAAACATGCTAAAGATACGTTGTACCCTGCTCCACTCCCCTCCTCAGCCTCTAGCACAGGCCACTGCCATGGAAAGGCCAAGCTGGGTCGTTTTTAAATACATTAACCTCAGCACATAGGGACAAACAGCCCCAGATGCCTCAAAACAGTAAATGAAGTCCATAGGGAAACATGGAAATGGGAGGCAACCTTCTCAACACTAGGAAGATTTCTGGACAAAGCTAACTGCTTGAGGACATAAAACCAGCCTGCTCTAGGACATACTGCCAAAACTGCCTGTGAACAAAGGCTTTTCTCTGACCTGGGGGAAGAGGATGAATAAAAATATGCAATATTGATTGTATTATTAATTAATTAATTAGGCAAGCCTCAATGAACAGCAATACTTTAATACTAAATATAAAGAATTACCTGGAAGACCAGGTTGGCCTTGGGGTCCTCTGTCTCCTTTAGGGCCTTGAATTGCACTTCCTGGTAGCCCAGGAAGACCTTGGTTCCCTTTAGGGCCTGGTGGACCTGCATATCCTGGTTCTCCTTTCAGGCCTGGGATCCCTGGACTTCCTGGGGATCCTGGAAAACCCACTTCGCCTTTTGCACCTAAGATTTGAAACAACAAGAGAATATCATTAGAGAGATCACAATCACTGAAACCTTCTGCCATATTATCCACTCATAGTAAGCTTTATTCTTTTTGAAAACACTGACCTTAACCTCATACATTTCTATAAAAGTGCAAAACTTCAGGAAAAGTGCATGATTCTTCACATTATGATATAAAATATGAGGAAAGTAGTTTGACTGACATATCTTTTCTTATCTAAACTCATCACTGGGCTATTTTTAGTCACTCTTAAAATAGATTAACATTCAGCATCCTTCTACTACTCCTTACAAAAAGATTATAAAGCCCCCAAACCCTTACTCCACAGCAATTATTATTGTCATAGTCAAGTAATGGATGTTGTGCTTGACTAAGCACAAAAGGTCTTGCTCTTGGAAAAAAATTGAATACTTTTTTACTAAGATCTAGATTTAGATCTGTTGTACTTACTTCCAGGCTTGTACAAATAGTTAACAATTGCAATTCAATCTAGTTTTAGATAGAGAAAAGAATATAAAGTAACTGGTATAAGTACAATAATAAAAAAACCCAAAATGTATAGAGAACACTATTCCTGGGTCTCTGCTTGAGCAGAACAAGGTTTTTTAATACCTCGACTTGTTTCTTTGGAACTACCAAAGAAATACCTTTAGAACACAAATTATTTAAGTAGAATATATATTTACTCTAAACCCAGATATTTTTAAATGAGCTGAGCTGACAAAATGAGATGGGGAAGGTGAGAGAAGTGTTCTCATAATCTAGTGCTCTACATGCCTACCGAGCTAGGATTAGAATATTTGCTAAATTTATTAAGTTCTTTAACATTAGGGCTTTCACAGTAGTTAATGACTGTTAATTAGTCTAAGATGGTAAATAAATGATATTCAGAAATTCTGGTTTATCACTTTGGTTGTCCAGAAAAGTTTCCTTTATTAGTAGAATGAATGAGTGAGGAAGGGCATTGATATTTAAAGCTGTGCAAGTTCTTCAAAATCTGCTGTGTCATGTTAATTTCATGGATGAACTACTTGAATTGTTTGTGTTTTCCACAATGGAAAATTGTGGATAGTTAAAATTGAAAATTCCCCCATTATACACAATTTCTTTTATCAACAGGAGTTTGACATTTCTTCACTACTGTATCTATTTCAGCCTAGTGTCCAGGATATACTTATTTCATTAACTGGAGCATGGTGCATTACAGACACCTTGAACAACTGACACTGAATCAAGCCAATCAAACCATTCTCACAGCACAGTGTAGTGACACACTTTTCAAAGAACATAAGGGGACTTGAATTCTCATGGTCATGTGACTGTACCCAAGCAATTAAGTCCTGAGCCCAGGAAATAAATATTTTCAGTGGGATCTCAGCAGGACTCTGCTATCTTTTGCATCTCTGCACCATGCTCCTGTGCATAGCTTAGACATGCTTTATTGAGATACAGTAAATGACTAATTTAGAATTAATATGTCTGGGCTGCAAGACAGGATCAGGCAAAAAGATTACTACAGTATCCTGGCCACAAAACCACTACCTACAGCTGTCTGTGCACAGAGCCTCACTAAACTTTGATTCTTGAGAAATTAGTAGGAAAACAGAAATAATTGGGAGTCAAAAGCACAGCACACAAATACGGGAGTTATTTATATTACCTCATCACACCACAGCTTGCAGAGAATTCCACACTATGAATAATTACCTATTTTAGTGTATATCTAACTCCAAGATGTTGCCACTGTAACAGAAATCAGTATTTGAACCTCTCAGAGCTTCTGCCTGCTCTGAGAAGGCACAGGATGTAAAAGAATGAAGTAGAAAGTATGTCTGCATTACAAAATTATGGTTATAGGATGTTGGGAAGGAGGTTTATAATTGTTTAAATAAGTGTTTTACCTTTATCTCCCTTTGCACCAGGAAATCCTGGAAGTCCTCTACCTGGAAGACCTGCAGTACCGAGACAGCAAAAAATGAGAAGTTGGGAAAGTACTTACATTTAACCTGTAATGAATAAAACTCTATTATGCAAATACAAACCCCAAATAAATGGCTTATGCAAAAGTTCCTCAGGGCAGAGGCTGTTTTTGTTATGTATTGGTATTGTATTTAGCACAATGGGTCCTGTATGACTGAAAACCTTACCCAAAGAAAAGGCAAGGCTGCTGCACTATTTCACAGCTAAGTTTCAGGCTCACATAAATGCCAAAACACAATTCTTTAAAGCATTACCAGCTTTTGTGAAAAAAAATCTTTCAATATTACATTGATTAAACACAATTGCTTATCTAAATGATCACACTGGATGATTGTAAGACATAATACTGACTTTATTTTCTAAGGTTTCATCTAAAGGACTCAAAACCAGGACACACCTCTACCAGCTACTCTTGTGCAGCCTGTGTCTGTGCATTTTCATACCATGGGAACTGAAGATGACAGTCACAGTACCTTGTTCACCCTTTGCACCAGCTGCACCTGGAATCCCATCATAACCTGGTTCACCCTTCTGACCAGTGGCACCAGCAGGACCCGGAAGACCAGGTTCACCTGAAAAATCATTGACATTTTCATTTGAACTATGACTTCTTTTCTCTCTCATGAAAATCTTTACTTTTTCTTTTGCTCCCACAGAGACCAAGCAGATATTGCATGATGACTTCAGTGTGACTTTTCACTGAGTTTACTTCTGAATTAAATCAGTCTGAGACAGGGCTCAAGTATTAAAGATTTTGACACAGCTAATTATCATGAATCTCAGTGAGTTTAGAATGCAGGACCTCTAGCAAAGACTTGTGAACAGCACAATCCATTGTCCTGTAAGATGATGTGTCCTGCAGCCAAAAAACTGAGAAAAGAAGACTCCAAGATCAAAAATGTTCACAACAGCAATGGATTTACTCTCTTCCATACTAACCTCTTTCCTTTCTAACATCAGTGAAATGATGATAATGTGGTGATTCAGGTTTGGGCATAAAGATTAACTGAATTGTTTTAAAATTAACTCAGAAACAACAGAAGTAATGGCTGCGTCAACAACTGGTGTTGTGGAAGGTGGTAAAATCTATTCCTCTAACAGTGCAAAAGAAATGTGAGCCCACTACTACATTGACTCATTTACCTAGGATATATGTCAATATTGTCAAGCAATGTCTTTTTTGCTTATGAAATGAACAAATGCACTGTGAAATATCTGAGACAAAATGAATGTAGGATGCAAAAGATTTTGTTTTGTCCACCGCCTGGAGACGAACAATATTTTAAGTGTCCTTGGTTGGTTGATATTTCTTTTTTACCTGGTTCTCCTTTTAAACCTGGAATCCCACTTAAGCCAGGAAGTCCTTTTTCACCCTTTTCTCCATGGCGGCCAGGGCTTCCTAAAGAAATGAAGAAAAATGTGTTTCCATGTGGGATATTTGATATAATTTTTACTTCAATTTTTCACTGCAGTTTCTGTTTTGTAAAAGCATAAACACTTGCCTGGAAATCCTGCCATGCCAGGGGATCCTTTGGGACCTGGGGCACCTGGCATTCCAGGAATTCCTATATTACCCTTTTCACCTTTATCTCCAGACAGACCTGGACTACCCGTTCTTCCTGGTTCTCCCTAGAAGAAGTAACACATATAAAATCCAGACATTAATTCTGAAACAGTTTTTTCTGTATGCAGTGGTAGATGTCACCCCTCTTATCCATCTGAATTTAAAGAATTCCATCGTTTTTCCACTTCCACACAATGTAATTTAGGATTAAATTTGGTATTAAATTTCACTATCAGAGTTTTTAAGTAATCTAGCAATTGCTTAATACCTACAAATGAAAATGAGCAGTCTTCTGTGCATTTTTAGGATGCTTATACAAAGTCTTTTCAAAATTAGTCTTTAATTTATTACACTTCATCATCTTAAAAAGTCTTTTTTTGAGTCCTCAGTAAGTTTGCTACCAGATTAGCAGGTATTATTTTTTACCATTTTTACTAATAAATTCATTATAACTGTCATTGCACAGCTAGGAAAAGGAATATGAAACAAATGAGAATCCTAATAGATACTATTAGAGATTAAATTAAACTTTACAGGCAGTATTAGCACAGTTCACTTTTCAGTAGTAGCTGAGCACTCTATAGTATCTTTGTAAAAGTACAGTAACATTATTTTAGTGTGATTATTTTCCCTGTTCATAAAATGCCCTTTTCACATTATTGACTTAGTATTTTTAAAAGTTCTTCCCCTTCCCTACCTTTCTAGCACTGTCAATTAGCCTATTTTGAGCGGAGATAATAAAAAAGAACACTGGAGATATTGGTTCCATCCAACAGAATGCATCTAAACCTGCACATATGCACACCTTTCAAGTTTTTCATAAGGCAGTTAAATTAGCATAATAGAAAACATAACAAAACAGCTTAAAGGCCAACAGCATCTCCTCAAGTGCTTGGAAGAGATAACCAAATCCTTAGGGGTATAAATACCTTCTCACCAGGAGCCCCTGGAAAGCCAATTCCAGGAAAACCCGGTGCTCCTTTGTCTCCTTTTTCGCCTTTTTGCCCAGGGAACCCTGGTGTGCCTGGTGAACCTGGTACTCCAGGAAGACCCTTTTCTCCAGGTGTTCCTAGTAAAGGGAAGGAAAAAATGGGTACATCAGAACCAGTGGTACCTTAGCAGTGTTGACAGTGATGTTTCAGTGTTGCTTTAGCTATTCAGAGCTATGAAAATAAGTAAATTTTCTTTTGAGATTCACTCTCTAAATGGGACTTTTTATGGGATGATCAACTCTACTCATAGAAGACAGTCATAATCTTGGATTCAGAGTAAACAAAGATCTTGCTAAAAGTATGAACTGACTAAAACTTTATTTTTATTTGATTAATTTCTAATAGTACTACAAAGTGACTCTTCTGCAGCATATGTTTTCTGTCCTCATTTACCATTTCAGACTTTCATATTTGATTTCTAAATATGCTAGACACAAAGCCATCCCAATGAAGACAAAGTTTCCATGTTGAGTTATAGGTTCTTCTCCATTTTATTCTTTACCAATCCCTTCCACAGCAATTTCATTCCCAGACCCTACACTTCCTAATTGACAGGCAGTACACAGCAGCTCACCAAAGCTTTTAGAAGGGGGAAAATACACAAGAAGCTTAATGCAGTTCACAGACTATCAGAGACACAAACAGGCACCACTTAAAAAACTGCCTGCCTGAAACAAATACAGAAAACCTAAAGATCCAGCTAAAGGATTTGCACATAGAAACTTAGGAAACCATCCTATTATTTGTATATGACAATAGGATTGACAAGCAATGTCTCAAAAGCTTAACATTCAGTCACTGCAAACAGTGCAATTGTTTAGTAGATCTACACCAACAAATATTCCATACAGGTTTCTCATAATGTTCTATATTAATTAAGGAAAAAAATAAGAAATTCCTAGCAATCAGTACCTGGCAGACCCATTTCACCAACCGATCCTTTTTGTCCTGGAACTCCTGGATCCCCTGGGTACCCTGGGGGGCCTTGATCACCTTTTGGTCCTATGGACAACAGAGAAATGAAGAATCCCATCATTAACAAGGTTTAAAATACCTGACAAACAGTCTGTCTGCTGTTATCTTCAGACATACCTGGCTGTCCTGGAGTACCAGGTTCACCATCTCTCCCTGGAATTCCTGGCTCTCCATAATCCCCACGTAGCCCTTTTTCTCCTGCTTCTCCATGGTCCCCTAAACACCAAAAAGAAAAACACAGTGAGATCAGTTTTATTACAATTTACTGTAATTACATATAATCATCCTTCTAGTTAATTTTTGATCACTGCTGCTTCTCTCTGCTAAACAAGGAAATGGCTGAGTAAAACACAACTTTGCAATCATTAAACCAGTACTGAAAAAAGGCTGAAAACTATTGCAATTTTATGGGTGTCTGTGCAAATTGCAAAGCAAGTTATATCTATAAAAGAAATGGAATGAATGTGCGTTTGAGTTAGATTAATGAGTTATTTGAAAAGTGGCTGACAGGTGTTAACAAAAATTATTGATTCGACTGTTCAGCGCTCTAAAAGGGCACACGTGAACAACTAGGAAAAAGACAGAAATTTGCTCTTTTCCCTGTTCCATTTAATGTAAAGCACCTTCAGAAGGCTTAATCTCTTACTCTCTAGTGTGCCTCTTCTCCAACTTTATGTCCATGCTTTTTGGTCATAAACAATTCTGTTATTGTTGCATAGAGTTGCAGGACAACAGGTTACTGAAGATAAATCACTGAATGTTTAAGTAAGCAGCTTTTATTAAAAACATTTCAAGATGTCCAAACCCAATTTTTTTCATTAAGCATCACTGATAATATGCCATAAAAAATCTGTGTCTTCTCTGCACAATTTGTCTTTTGGAAGCTTCTAAAATCATTACTGTGATATTCATGTCTAGAGGAATGAAGGCAGCCAAAAGATCAGCAAAGTTATGGAGTATAACTAAATTATTTTTCTCTGCTGGAACTAAGTATCTTCTGCTTGGAGAGGATGAGATAAGAGCAGAAATTTGCAGGCTGGGATCTGTTTGGAACCTACTCTTCCAGGCTGTGTGAGCCAGGCCAATCTGTAGACTGCATGTGGTGAGGAAAAGGTAGAGTGTAGAAGTTTGCAAGCATGCATTGTTAGTGATGGAGAGATTAGTAAATTAGAAACCAAAGAAATTAACCATTTGAATTTCTCAGCAAAGGTTTCTTTATTTGCATGTAACAAGTGTGCCTAATTTAGATTTCTAGGTACAAAATAAAATTAATCATCCTACATGCCAGTAGTAGATAAGGAAATAGTGAAAATTACCTATGTGGTTTTAAGACTTTACATATCACTGTACATATCAAGATCAGAAACAAATGAGAAAAAATAATCTAGATGAAATCTTTATAGGCCGGGAGCTTCATTAAAAGTTCTCTCAGAAGCTGCATCTCAGCTGAAGGGCAGATGTACTCACTCCTCACTGGCTGACGCCCTCCCCTGCAGTCCCTGGCTGCCCAAGCTGCAAGGCACTACTTACCCACATGCCCAGGTTTCTCTGAGACCCAACCAGAACACGTGAGCCCACATCTCCTTCTGACAATTAGCCAGGACATGGAGATAAGAGGTAGCTAAGACTGGGATACTCTCCTGTTTCCACAGTTCAAATACAACATAGTATAGTTATTAGTGATTCACTGTCAAACTGGAAAGGAATCTGCCCTAGAATACACTGATGAAATATACAGATGACACTCAAAAGGAAAGGCTCAAAAAGAGGACAGGATTAGACTACAGAAGGATTGTGAAGAGTTGGAATGAAGCTTGAAAATCATCACAATGAAAATCAAAAAGCATAATGAACGACATGTGTGATGGAAGAAGTCAAAAACACGCATACAAAATGAAAGATTATTACATAGTAGTCTAGAACGAAGGGACTAAGAATTATAGCTAATCACAAACTCAGTCAGCTATTGTTTCAAGAAAGGGAAGTTTCATTCTAGCCAGGCCTGAGTTGAAGTACTTTGCTTGTTTCAGCAATGTGTACTCTAACAAGGATGCAGCCAAACTGGGGAGAAATCACAAAGTATAAAAGGAATGATAATTGTTTCAGAAAACATGATATATGATTAGAGCCCAAAGGACTTGGTTGAGGGAAATTAAAGACCACAATATCTCAGTAGCTCCCTTCTAAGCTCTACATTTCTATTTTAACAAAAAAACTAACTATTCATTAAAAACTCTTATTTTTTAAATAAAAAATAATGTATAGTAAGAAGAAAAAATATTAAAAATATGCAAAATATACACAATTTTTTCTTTGAAAATAAATACAAGACAGAAAATTATTTCAAACAACTAATTTATCAATTAGCAGTAAAACTAAAAAAACAAGAAGAATGTATTATCTAAAAAAGCTAACAAATCTACAACCATGAAGTTTCTAAACAGAAAACTGATTGCCTTTCTCCTGCATACTTCCAGATATTTCTAAACTGATATAAGTTGATCTGTTGGTATCAGTGATATAAATGCATTTCTTTCCTGAATTTTCTTCAGGTCACAAGAAAGTGTGTCAAAAAAGGCTGCTCACTTTTTTTCTTACACTATCAGTTGATCTTCATGGCCACAACTACATGTTTTACATGAAAGACAGCTTTCCCCTTCTGGAAAGCTCTAGTTTTACTTTTAAAATTTCTTTTATTTTCAGAGAATCTTGTGATTAAAGAGGTAAAATCAATTATAAAAGGACAAATTGAACCTCTTCTGTTCAAACAAAACCCCTCTGCTCTGTGATTATTCCTTTTTTCTATACCATTGAAAAACACCAGAAAAATATCTATATTTGCTGTGCAAAACTCTTTAATTTGATTTTAAAAACTGTTGCCTAAAACTAACACAAAACTGAATTCAAAGTACCACTGCTTGGTAGTATATGAGTGTTAATTCCACTTATTGACACAGTTAGAGAATAAAGTTACCTTTTTCTCCTTGATCTCCCTTCTGGCCTTTGAGGCTAACCATGTCCATGTTGTCTATTGTTCCAGGTTTTCCTGGGAGACCAGCTTCACCTTTATCTCCCTTCACACCAGGATCACCCTGTGGTCCAATTACACCTTTGAAACCTTGGCTACCTATAAAGAGACAGCACTGAATGTTATAGGGGCGTATAAAACTTTGCAAGAATATTTAGCAGACAACAACAAATTAAATTAGCTATTTATTCAGATTTTGAGCACCAAATATCATGTTCTGGGACAGTTCCTATGAATTTTTTTCACACTCCACAATAGTTCTGTCAGAAAGTTGACATATTTTTCCCACTTCCTAGCCAGTAATTTTAGACTCTTGAAACAATAAGGACAGGGGTTTGGCAGTAATACAGAGCATTATCTGAGGCTCTTAATTAAGACCTTCCTGCTGGCTTTTAATAATTTCAAATAGTGTATTTTTTCTTGGAGTAATACGTACGGCAGTCCCACACCTAGCAAACCCTTATGTTCTTGAAAAATTGATCAAAAATCATGTTTTAGTGCCCAAACTCATGCCTGCTCCTAGAATGTGGCCTTTTATACTATTTCTAACTTAGAGGAAACTGTCTTGACATAAACGGTTCCTTAGGCCAAGTACACTCCTTATCTTTGGTTATTTCTCAATTTCTGTTGGGGAAAAGGTGTGGGGTCTGCAATTTTTATTTTGAGAAAATCTCTCTCTTACCTTTTTCACCAGGAAACCCTCGCTCTCCAATGGGCCCAGGAGTTCCTGGCAACCCAGGAGTTCCCATAACTCCCATTTCTCCTTTGGGTCCTGAAGCCAAAGAAGAAGAGTTAATAAAAAAAATAAAGCAAGCAGTGTAAAGAAATACAAGAAACAGAATTATTTACTGCCTATCATATTAGGAGTTGCACTACTTAAGGAAAAATGGGACAAAGAAGATGATTAAACTAAAGCAGCCCAACAGAGAAAACAACAGTAAAAATAGTATTACGAAAACCAGAAGAAAACAGTCTTTAATGGGTTTTTGACAAATTCTTAAAACTCCCTATTACAGCAAACAATGCTGTCATTAAGAAAGGCATTATTAAAACCATACTCTGTCACTAAAACTGTGCAGAATAATCCTCTTTCATTATTACAGGAGCAAGGCTAGTTCCTTCAACCTGCTGGATTTGGTCCATGAAAGGACTTCAGCAGCAGCAGTTCAGTTACATGTGCAACAGAGCTGCTTTACTGACATCAGTCCTTGCGTTTTCCCAAGCGTGGGCTCTTTGATCAATCAATTCCTAACTGAGTGAAAGGGTGTGCTTTAACTCACAACTTAATAAAACAGCTGTCAAAGATGCTGTTTTCTGAGGGACAAGGCATTTACCTGTTGATCCTTTCAGTCCAACAGCCCCCTGTGGACCTGGCAGACCAGGTAACCCCACAGAGCCTGGGACTCCTGGCTGGCCCGGGCTGCCTTTATCCCCTTTAGGTCCTGGCATATCTAGACCTGGGACACCAGGGAAGCCCCTTTCTCCTTTTATTCCAGGAAATCCTAGGAAAAACAGAAGATACCGGATTAGTCCTTAACAAAAAACAAGGAAAACCATTAATAAGCATATCTGACCATGTCCACCCATGATTCACAAATTAGATGGCATAGAGGATGAAGACTCAAAGGCAGACAGCAGAACGAGCCCTTATTTCCTATGAGAGGCTTTGAACCTGTATCAATAACCCATCAATGACCCAAGGAGACCAATCCAAATGCCAGAAATCCTCTCAGGAGGCCTCACCCTTCATTTTGGACCACATGGAGGAGGCCCACTGGCATGCCCCCCCATCTACCCCTATCAACTTCACACTGCAAAAAGTTCTCAAGCAACACTTTTACCTGTGTTATCCACTTATGTCAAAATTCTGCTCCTAAGCAGCATCATGGGAGTATTCTCTGCTCACCTGGTGGTCCCTGGGGTCCCGGCTGCCCAGCAGGTCCTGGCAATCCTGGAGGGCCCAGCCCCGGGGCACCTGGAGGGCCCTGTAAGCCTTGGAGACCTGGGAGACCAGGGTCACCTGCAGGGAGACAGGAGAAACATAGACCAGGCATTCTCTGATGCTGTTTGACATCTTGCTTGCTGAAGATGCCAGACAAGGCGCTTTGGAAGCACATGGCCAACGAAGACTTCATTCAGCCACCAACTTCTCCAAGACTGGGCTTGGATGAAGGGCTTTTTCTGCTAGCATTTGCTACTGGTGGCTAGTAGGAAAAAAACGAGATGGGAAAGGGGCAATTCCCCAAGATATCAGTAGGATATTTCAGTAATGAATAGACTTTTCACTGCACGTGCAGGAGAATGACTTTAAAACAAAATACAAATACAGAACTGTATTTTTCCAGTGACATTACCTCTGAATCCCTGCTGTCCAGGTATGCCTGGAAAGCCCTGCTCGCCACGTAAACCAGGCAGTCCTGGACTTCCCTTCTCTCCAGGGATGCCAGCTGGGCCAGGGGGGCCTGGCAATCCCTTAGGGCCAGGTAGACCTACACCAGGTTCGCCCTAGCCAAAGAAACACAATAGATTAGGAAACTACACATCAAAACAAAGAAATCATTTCTTGAATATGTATTTAAATCATGCAGTATAGGGCTTATGTACAGACCTCTATACATGACATCAGGGGAGAGCTGTAAGCCCTTTAAAAGTGTTAATGCCAAGCATTTATCCATCTACTCTGCCCCCTTGTGTGCACAGCAGGAAACATAAAATGAAAGGCAGTTTGGCCAACTTCTAAAGTTTTTCCTTGCATATGTTCCTGTCAACATGGGGAGTCACAGATAAAAGTATCAGCAGCTGACATCTACCTTTTGGCCTTGTAAACCTGGAACTCCTGGCAAACCATCCAGACCAGGGGTTCCTGGAGTTCCTGGCAGACCAGGTGAGCCGGGCTGACCTTGGAAACCTATAAAACAAAGCAAAACAAACCAAGAGTCACATCATTACCCTTTCTGTCTGTAAAGTGACCTCTGCTGTTTCTTTAAGCCTCTAAACTGAACTATTCACAAGGATGTGTTAACAAAGACTTAGGTAGTCAAACTTCTAGGCCTGCCAGTATGCAAATGTCCCAACAAAGATTCAAACACTGACTTTTGTGCAGCAGTTGGCTTATGATGAGAAACAAGCACCCAGAAGAAATAAATGCTGAGTGTCTCCTCTTAAATATAGCCTTGTGGGTTCATCTCCCATCTCCCTTGTGAGAAACATCCTGCAAAACTGGGTCCCCAAAGTCTTCTTCAGAAAAGGCAGCTTAATGTGTGGGGCATCAGACTGAGGGATGTACAACAAAGCCCACCTGTAAATCAACACCTTCTGTACAGTATATATCTTGTGACACATTCTATGTGTCCTGTGGAGGGTTTCATACAGAAGGTTTCTATGCCAGAGCTAACCCATGAACTGCACCTTGGGAATGCAAGAAGGAATACCTACAACATTCTGCAAATCCCTTAAAGATAGCACTCACTCAACATCAGCACATGTACAACAGATTCAAATGAAGCAGGCAGAAATCCAGCTTTTAGGCTAAGATCTCAGAATGTCATTGGGCAGGGCTGAGTTCATGGAAGGGTCCTTTAAAGAAATATATTTAATGTGTCATTTCTTTCATCTGGCATCAAAGTGCATACAGCAATTCTTTTACAGATACAATGGGCCTTTTCTGTTCAGGTCCCCATGCACTCTCAGAGGAATCAGACACGGCTACACAGAAAAATATGCCCTTTCTCCTTATTAAATTTCTGACCCTCCCAGTCCATTCGTGTGTGGAATCATAAGAAATAATGACAAAGACACAAAAGAATTTTGGTGATTGAGGTGGCTGCTGAAAGTTCAGTCATCTAGTTCTAAATGAGCAGCAGTACTGTGAAATACATCTTCAAAAATTCAAAACATTTAGACTCCCTCTAAGCTACTTGCATATGCTGACAATGGCCATGGAGGGAAGACCACACTTATGTTGAGTAAGCTGGAATTCTAACCAAGCCACTCTCAGCTGTCTGGGATCCAGCAGAGATGTAAGCTCTGGCCCACAACTGTTACAGTTACATCAGCATATTATTTGGACCAACTACACACAGCATTTTTCATCTCTCAGAAGGGTCATCTCATCTCATCTCAGCAACTTCAGTTGCTGCAATGTAAGATGCTGTACATAACCACTTTCCATTTTGGCAGTAGCTGTGACTTGTCTGTAGGTGCAGCACTGCACTACACAAAGCAAGGGTGCAGTTGAACTCTACTGAAAGAATGCTCACTGTGCTGCAGGCTGACTTCTGCAAGGGAGCTTCTTCAGCTGCACATCCCAAATCCCATGCAGCTATGGCTGGAAGATAGTGCAGGCCTAAGCCTCCATCCACACTCCAGTTACACCAGCCCTGTTAGATGGACAATTTTATCTTACCTTTGGGACCTGGAGGTCCAGGGAACCCTATCCCTGGCTGCCCAACAGCACCTTTTTCTCCTGGTAGGCCAGGTCTGCCTGGAAGCCCAGGATTCCCTTTGTCACCTTTGCAAATAAAAACAAGACAAATGTTAACACAAAGGCTAACTTCTGGGGAACAGAACCATCCTGATCATCAGACAAAGATTAACAGACTGCTGTACCTTGGGGTCCAGGGAAACCAGGTGGCCCAGGAAGGCCATCTGCCCCAGGAGGTCCAGGGAGCGATATAGTTCGTCCTGCTTCACCCTTTGCTCCTGTAAATGTAAAGTTGTATAAGAGTACAGGAACTGATGAAATAAAACAAGGGACTGCTACCTTGACAGCATTATCAGTTCATCCATACCATTAAAAGTGACTTGTTATGAAGTTTTTTTTGGTAGAAGCTTCATAAAAAAACTAGGATAAACCTAAACCATCCCATTTTGCCTAGCAAATCCTTCAAGAAAACTGCCCTCAAAAATTTGCAATTATACTGGTGAAAGAGAGCACTGATTCAAATTAGCAAGTCTTATTTCAGGCTTAAATTCTGATGATCCTCTAGGCTGTACCATTTAAAGGGCACAATTTAAAATATTTTTTTGTATTTTTTAAAACACATTATAGCATTACCTGGAAGTCCTGGTAAACCCGGGGTTCCAGCAAAGCCTCTGTCTCCTTTTTCACCAGGTAATCCTGCAGCACCTATCCCAGGAGGGCCAGGGAAACCTCTCTCACCACGCACTCCAGGGAATCCAGGTTGGCCAGGGGGACCACGTTCTCCTTTCAAACCAGCCGCACCCTAATTTTTGGAAAGTATAAGTGTACTTTTTGCCTGGCTGGCAAGACAGAACACATCATCCTCTCTGAATATTTTGTAACTGGGATTTAGCACAGGTATCTGCAATGTTGAAGAAAGTGGATTTTTTCTACTGAGTTCAATGGAAACAGAACGAGGTTCCATGTGGAATAGCACATGGAGATCACATCTAGCAATGCAGCTACCTGTAACATGCAGGCCATGTTTCCAGTGGTGGATCTGGGAGCAGAAGTGAGCTCCAATTCAGCTCCATATCCACATCAGCTCAACTCTATCAGTGCCAGATTTTGAAGCGTTCATTTCCACAAGAAGAGAAATATGCTAGAACAGACTTGAATCTTGTCCTCACAATTTCTACTTGAATAACTGCATTTGTTCAATCATCTCCAAATATCAGCTAAATCATTCACGCTCGTTCTCACTATCAAGCTGTGAGAAAGGCAGAAAGGAATAAAACTACTGTCCATGTTTCAACCTTTTCTCTATAGTCCTGAAAGTAACAAGCCATGCTGAATGCATTTGAGCCAAATTACTTATTTGCATGACACGTAAAAAGAAATGGTCTGAAAAACCTAGCTCTGAAATAGTCTGTTGTTGAAGAACTGTCTTCCTCACTACTTCCAGTGAAAATGGAATCGTCTTCTGAGGAAGAATGTACTACTCAAGGTAAAGAATAGATGTGGAAAAATAAATGAGGCCAATAAACATAAAGCACGTATAGGGCACAAAAGCATGTGAATTCTGATCTGATAGACAGAATGTACAGCACAGTAAGTAAACATAAATGAGCACACAGTAGGACAATATGCAAACATAAAGACACAAACATACCGCTACTCCTTTTGGACCCTGGGGACCTGGAAATCCATCTTTTCCTGGTCTTCCTTCTCTTCCGGGAATGCCTGGCTGTCCTGGGAAACCAGGATCTCCCTTTTCACCTTTCAGGATAGAATCATAAGTAAAATCTCCAGGTTCTCCTTTCGGCCCAGGGCTGCCCGTAAGTCCTGGAGTGCCAGGGGGACCCTGAAATTTCATAAATTCAGATGTCATCATTTGCCCTACAAACCTTTCAACTATAAAAGAAAGCAAACCTCAGAAACTGAATTGCAAATCCAAATTAAGGGAACCACCAAGTCATTGGCTGAGGAGGTCAAATGAGAATATTTTTCAAGACACAGCAGTCTTGGAAGCAGAAAGCTTCTCCCTTGGGTAGTTTATTCATAACATTCAGAGGATGTGAATACATGTGTTCAATCATTATTAATATTCATCAACTTTGAACAGCTGACCCAGTCAGTTGGTAATATCAGAATATAATGCATGTGCTCAGAAAATAGTTTTGTAACCTCTTCTGGAAAGAAACTACCTACCTAATGGTATGCCTACAGGATTTCCAGAATTTCAATTTTTCCCCTACATATTTTCTAGGACTTGACTGAACTTTTCTTATGGGAACAATCTCTATAATTTCTAGTGACTCAGAGCTACTCATTAGGGTAGTAAAACACAAACTTCATGGGCAATGTCCACTATGTACAGCTCATGTGTGCCCTCCACTTCAGCCTGAACCAGAACATGGTCAGTGGCAATCTCTTCATTAGCACTGGAGTGCTCTGAATCAGACTCTGATGTTTTGGCATGGCTGTGAGCAATGTCAGCTTGCAAGGCTGGCCTCTATGTAGTTCTTCCAAGTTAAATTATATGCTGGATCACCACCTGGCTGAACTTTGCAGAGTAAAACAAACTTAAAAGCATTCAGAACAGCAGGCAATCCTTGTCTGATTAAAGACATGAACAGCACTTATGAGGCAATAAAAGTAAGATATAAAGGTGTGGCAAAACACGTGCCAAGAACAAATGACAGATAGCAAAAAAGCTTAAATACATTAGAATGTCTTCTATTTCTTCCCCACTGTTTCTTTCATAGGTCCCATTGATATTATAGTACATTCAGTCACCGGGTAATGCAATTTATTGTGGTGGCAATAGATAAGGAATTCATCTTAGTCAACTTTCATTGGCTGAATTCAGGCAACAAGGCTTTATTTATACTTCAGGGAGAGAATCAGATTCCTTGAGTAATGAATTCATACAAATGGTTTGGTTTTTTTTACTTCTGAAGGTACCTCCCTCTCACCACTGGTGATAGAGGGAGCTCTCATAACCCCAGTGTGTGATAAAGCCAGTGCACAGGGATGTCACTGAGAAGTTATATCAGAAAGGATCAGCTGTAAGGAAACAGGCAGCTTTGGGGAGAAGAGGTCTGGGAAGACTCAGTCTACTCACACTAGGAATGGTGTCAAAACCCACATTATGCTACAGGAACGTGTATGCTGAGGTAGGTTTCCACAGCAAACCTCAGTGTCCATAGGGGCACTTAATGGATTCTGACAAGGTCAAACGTAGTTGTGGTAGTACACTGCTCATCTAGGAGTCATTTGTGTCACATTTTAGACAAGTGTTACACTTACAGCTGTTCAGCTTCTGGCCTTACTGAGAGTCATGCTGTGCTGCCTCAACATAATTTACAAGTAATCTTATTAGGATGCTACCCACTTTCACAGCTTTGCTTTATTTCTTCAAAAGTATTTGACTTTCCTGTTTACTAATTGTGTTTTACAGAACATACTGCAGACACTTCCCAAAATCTTTATTAACAACCTGGATGCAGGACTCAAGGAATACTAAGTAAGTTTGCCAGTGGCAATAAATTGGGAGGAGCTGTCAGCTCCCTTGGGGGCAGAAAGGCCCTGCAGAGAGAAACAAATCAGAGAGATAGGCAATCACCAGCACAAGGGCAAGTGCCAGATTCTGCACCTGGGATGGGGCAATCCTGAGTGTGTGGACAGACCAAAAAATGAGAGGATGGAGAGCAGTGACATGGAAAGAGACCTGGGGGTCCTGGGCAGTGGCAAGTTGAACATGAGCCAGCAGTGCCCTGGCAGCCAGGAGGGTCAACCCTGTCCTGGGTGCATCAGGCACAGCATGGCCAGCAGGGCAAGGGAGGGGATTGTCCTGCTCTGCTCTGAGCTGGGGCAGCTTCACCTTGAATACTGTTTTTGGTGCCACAAAATAAAAATGACATTCAACTATTGGGGAGCAACCAAAGGAAGGCCATGAGAATGGTGAAGAGTCTGCAGGGGAAGTCTGATGAGGAATGACTGGAGCCACTTGATTTGTTCAGCCTGGAGAAGGGGAGACGAGGGGAGACCTCATATCAGTCTACAACTTCTGCATGAGGGGACGAGGAGGGGCAGGCACTGATCTCTCTTGTCATCAGTGACAGGAATTGAGGAAACAGCATGAAGCTGAGTCAGAGGAGGTTTAGGCTGGATATCAGGAAAAAAAATGACATCCAGAGGGTGGTTGAGCACTGGAACAGGCTCCCCAGGGAAGTGGTCACAACAGCCTCATAAGCATTTGGACAACTCTCTCAGGCACATGGTGTGATGTTTGGGATGCTCTTCAGTGGACCAGGAATTGGACCCAATGATCCTGACGAGCTCCTTCAAACTCAGCATTTTCTCTTATTCTCTGATTCAAAATTCAGCAAAACTGCCACAGTGTGCTGCATGCTAACATTAGACTGCTTACACCACACTAGATGGCACTGTCTCTCTCTCAATATATTTGTACTCTCCAGCAAAACGTTGCTGGAACAATTCAGAAGGTCAGGGAATACCTGCATCTGTTTCCTGAGAAATCCCAATCTCTACCCAGCTCCACTGCTTAGCTTGCTCAGGCAGAAGGCCATGTGTCCCACTGAGTTCTTATGATGGATGAACTCAGAAGTATAACCAATATCTGACAGCTCTTTTTTAGCTCTTACAGTTCAAACCACTTCTTCCTACATTATTTTATAACACATAATTGACCCTAATTTTATCATATCACTGCACTGTTTTGGGGATGGGGGGGTTTGTTTGTTTTTAAAGAGAACTGTTACACAACCACACTGCTACACTGATCATCACATGTGTTTTGATCACATGCCCAGCAGGACATGTAGTATTTGGCAAGGCATTACTTACAGGCACCCCTGGAAGGCCACTAAGCCCAGGTAAGCCTCTGTCACCCTTGAAACCTGCTTGTCCTGGAAAACCTTTTCAGAGAGACAAATATATGGCTTAGTTTATTACATAAAATATAGTATATTCCAAAAAATATATTACACACAAATAGCTAATTGTATGCGAATTCTTTGTGGTCCCCTGTAAAATGTCTCATTCCATTCCCAGTAACACCAGCACAATGCTGCTACAGCCAGTGAGGCTGTCTTGATTCATGCACTTGTGTTGCATGCGTGCATTCATAAACTTGGAAGCTGATGATTCATTTGACTTAGGAATGAATTTACCAATTCATGTAACCAATGCAGAACTGAAACTAATTAAACCACATTCATTTTTCTGAACAGCACTAGAACAAACATCAGGTATAATATAATTAATATAATTTTTGGCATGTGCACACTTCTCTCATATGGTAGCAAAAAATAATTTTATTTTTGCGCCACAGAATTTAGTGCTGCAATTGGAAACAAATGTATGGGTCACTGTCAAGCCTGGGCACATAGGCAAATGGTTCCCACATTATTTCTCACTGTGAAAATACCTGAGCCACAGTTTGCAAAGACCCTTCATCGTGGCCAGTTTCTGCTTCCCTGGTAATTCTAGTTGATTGTATTTGAAATTTGGAATCAGGCCAAAAATAGGAATATGCCACCCTCCTTTCATGAGTCCTTTCATTAGTTTCACAAACAATTTGATTAGTGGGACAAAATGTAATTAATTTTCTTACGTATGCTGCATTTTTTGGAATTTAGCCTACATAGCTCATTCTTGGGTTATTAAGGAGTTTTTACCTGCTGGACCCGGTGGCCCTTGTGGTCCTGGAAGTCCAGGAGGTCCTACTTTATCACACAAGGCACAGGCTTCACCTTTTTCACCTGAAAAAAGAAAACAACAAAGGACATGAATAACAACAAAAAGATTCAAGACAACTGCAAGCAGGTGAATTCAGGGCAAATGTCAATTTAATATTTAAATAAATTGCTACTTCTAATTCCATGCTTCAAGGAGAAAATATCAGCAAGTTGATGTTCAAAATTCTTTAAAAATTTTAAAGGAATGGCATGAAAATCAACATAAGTCTTATCCTAGGGTTAGTATTTAAAAGAATGGTTAAAGGGGACCAGGTTGAAGAGGATCAAAAAGAAGAAAATAAATATTCAGTGGGTATAGAGAAAATAAAATTATTAAAGCAGAAAAAGGGTAACCTCAATAGTCACTATAATTTTGCAAGAAAAACAGTGAACAGAATAAGATTAGAAAGGAGCAACCACCATGTAAATGAGTGCAGCTCTTTTTAAATGTTCATTTAGTCAATGCTGCTAAAACATATGGTTGACAGTTCTATTCACAGAACCCCACAGTTAGGTCAGAAAAGATCTTTGCCATCATTGAGTCCAACCCATGACCAAACACCACCATGTCAATAGACCATGGCACTCAGTGCCACATCCAGTCTCTTCTTAAACATCTCCAGGGATGGTGACTCCATCATCTCCCCGGGCAGCCCATTCCAATGCCCAATCACCCTTTCTGGGAAGAACTTCTTCCTAATGTCCAACCTAAGGTTGTCTTCAGTTATACTCATGGCAATGATTTATAAACCAATTTCATTCTCAACTCATTTGCCCCTCTTTAAATCTGCATCTCAGAATTCACACCCTGAATTGCCTTGAACAGCTCAATTTACATAGGGCTCTACTGAACCCCTTCTGCTCCTCTTGCAGCCCTGGGCCATCCTTCATCACTTCCCAGCACTGACCAGGCCAAGAGAAGTTCGTATCACACACTTCAAGGCACAATATCCTTCCTTACTCACCAGAGAGTCAAGAAACATCTTCCATGTCCAAGAACTATTTAACTAACTTTAAGCACACTTTCTCTGGTTCCAGCCTAATTTGCTCAGCCTCTTTACATACCCAAGCTCCAGGCTACTATGCATTAGAACACAATCACTTTAAAATACTATTACCTTTCTCTCCCATCTCTCCTGGAAATCCATCTCTCCCTGGAAGTCCAGGACTACCTGGTGCACCAGGTTCTCCCTGCTGGCACTGATCAATTCCATCTGAAATGAAATTGCAATAAATATTGTTTTGAGAAGTGCAAGTTTCCATTACAGGGTTGCATTTACATCCTACCTGAACTGTTACCTATGAAAAGTGGTAACTCAGGATAGCATTTTACTCCTTTATTGGATTTACTTGGAAAAATTTAACTGTGACTCTGTATACTTATTCCATATACACTGCTTAAGAAACCCTGAGAATTACAGAGAAAAGACAGGTTGTGCCATAATAAGGTTACACACAATTTCAACATAAAATCTATTTTCAATTTAAGTTTTGGCTTGGTAAAGTATCACAGGTGAAAAACTGATGTTTTGACCCTGAAGAGAATGGAGAGTATTGATGTTCAGAGAGATTCATTAAGAAGGTTTTTTTGTACCCTGACTTCTCTTTTTCAACGTTTTAGGAAACTTTCTAGGTAAGAGCAGCTTGTCAATATCTATTTAACTTCTTCACACCGATCAAGCTTCCTGAAAACAACAAACTTCATGTGTTAGGATCTGAAATAGGTAACAAATGAGAATATTTCTCAGGCTTGATATAAGAATATAAATAGTGCTTGTTCTGTTTGATGATATGATGCAGGATCTGACCCAACACAGCATGACACCATTTTGACCAAAGCCAGTAGTCAAAATGCTAATGTAAAGTTTGGAAAACAAATTAAATGAAAAAGAATTGCTTCCCATTATGTACTTGAAGAAGGCTAAAGAAGTATCTGGGGAAGGAGCAGAATTAAGCAATGACAATAATTTGTATGAAAAATAGAAATTTTTAGGAAAATGTAAGATTTAGCTATTTAATTCCATGTGCTACATGCTGGATTTTGCACTGCTTCACTGGCAAACACAGCAACAACCAGGCATCTTCCCCTGTTTTTGAACAAAGTATCTTTGGTTTAGGAATTCCATAGAGAATAACATTTCTTTCAATAACTTTAAAGTACCTTGACTATTGTAATGGGGATATCATTCCTGATGTTGGAATGATAATTTAACTCACAATATCAGTATCACCTATAGTAAAAGTTTTCTATGAGTTAAAACATTAGTTGTAAGGAACTATTTAGCATGAACCACTTCCACATGTACCTGGTTACTGCTTCATTGCAGAGCAAAAACATTTTTCTCTTTAAAATTCCTTTATCACAATCTAATAAAACATGTGTAATGTTGTTATTATTACTACTGATGTTATAATTTACTTGTCACATCATTACTGCCTTTTTATTTATTCCATAAAGCAGGTGTTTAGCCCGATCTAGTAGGTGGCATCCTTGCCTGTGTTGGGAGGTTGGAACCAGATAATCTTTAAGGTGTCTTCCAACCCAAGCCTTTCTATGACCCCATTCTCCTCTAAGATAATTTTATTTTAAAATAAAATCTTCTGGCAAACTAGCACCTCACACAGCAGTTCTCACACCTGTTCAATCTGTTACATAGACTGGAACTGCAGACTTGTAAATCATCACACTGAACAGCATCTTTTATGCTAAGAACAGTATGAATATCTGCTGTTTTTTAATTGAAAAGATACAAATATCACTACATTGGCACAATAGGACACAGAACAAATTAATGTGAATTAAGGTCAATTGTTTGGTTATATTCTAACAATTAACAATGAATTTTGTAGAAATTTTTGACGTATTTATTTAGCAAAGAATCCTTGTCCTTTCCCAGTAAGGAAACAAGTGGTTTCCTACACTGTGCAACAGCTTTAATTGATTCATCAACAACTTAGATATGTTTCTTCCGTGACACAGATGCATCCTGATAATAGCTTTTATAATCTTGTCTCCTTTTCCTTTTTTGAATGTGCATTATGAGTTCTCAAGGTGAAAAGCAACCAAGGGCTTTACCTACCTGTTTTGCCTGGAGGTCCTGGTGGGCCAGGCAACCCAGGGGGACCTGGGAAACCATCTCTTCCAGGGATTCCAGGTGAAGGGAATCCAGGAGAACCCTTTTCACCTTTTTCACCTCTCTCTCCAGGGACACCAGGTGATCCTACCCTGTCTGGAACTGGTCGACCTTTGGACAGAGTAAAACATACATGTAAAAACAACAAGTGAAAAGACAGCAACATTATCAACACATTGACTTTCACAAGGTTTTAGAGAGAAATGGAAAAATGTTAATGCAAAAGACAAAAGGGACTTAATTTTAATTATTGGTGATTTATGAAAAAATGAGGTTTGTATACTCACTACAGCTGAGAGAAACTAACTTCTGTTAGGTCCCTAAACAAACACACCTCCTCTGTATTAGAGTGCTTTTCTGAGATTTAGTTGGACACACCTTTGCTGGGTAGTAAATAGTGGCAACACTGAAGTTAACTTAGCTACTCCATCTAGAAACTATTGCACACTTCCTTACCTCATAACAAACCAAATCTAAAATACACCTAGAAAGGGAGGGCATGTCTGATAACTTCAAAAAATAAGTACTCAACAATGCTAGCAGATTTAAGGAATGCTAAAACAAAAATGCTTTGTAAGAATAATAAATAAGTGAAAACCAGGCAACAAAAAGAAGCAGATACACAACTACCAAAACCCCTGCTTAAGATGTACTTTTAGCTATTTGTACAGTCACACAGGTCTTCATATTTTAATAACTTCCAGCTCACAACTCATCATTACACTTGACCATTAAAACATTTTGAGTCATCTGCAACATTGCAGGAGGACACAGAAGTCACACAAAGCTCAATCTCTGTAGGGTAATTACAGACCAAGAGCTATCATTACAGCCTGTGGTGTATAGCATCTTCTCTCTAACCTGTGAAAAATTTCCTGGAAACTATCTGACCCTGGTTCACATTAATTTCGTATTTAGCTCACTGCCAAGATAGAAAATGAAAGCAAGGAAGGTAATGGTAGTATCACTGCAGGATGTGTGAAGTGTCGGGTCTCCAGAGCCGATGTGCCTAATTTTTAAAAAGCAAGTATCATGGTGTAGGTCAAACACAAGTACATGTACTTATATACATAAAAGTGATACCATGGATGGGAAGATGTTAAGGCTCTGAAAAAGGCAACATTTGTAGGCAAAAAAAAACTTTTATTAGACCAAGTGACACAGTCTAAGAAGCAGGAAGCCTTCAGGAATGACTTTGATCAAGTCAGTATTATTTCTTCCTACAAACCTTGTTTTATTATACTTACACAAACACATAGAGAGCTGAAGTGAGGGCCAGACAAAGGTATGAGCATACACACTCAGGTGTATGTGCACACACTCACACACATTCCCAGTTAACAACTCTTCTTGCCTGATGGGTTCATACTCTCTGGGCTGTCTCTGATGGACTCTGCACTACATTTTCAATTTCAGCAGAAAGTTATCAGAGCAGAACAGAAAGAACAAGGCTGGATCATATCAGAGACGGGAGAAAAGCAATCTAGAGGAAGGGTCTGCAGGGATGATTAGACCCAGGGGAGGTCAGTGCTTGGGTGTTCAGAAAGTCAGGCAGTAACTGAAAGGAGCTAAGGAGAATATCCCTCAAGACTGTCCACTGAAGAGCACATGACAAATGTGAAAAAATCAATAGTTACAATTTCATACCTGGAGGTCCTGGGATTCCTTGTGCACCAGGGAAGCCTTTAGAAAAGAGAAGGTTTCAATTAGGCAATGAATTCTGCAATGAACTTCTAGGAGATATAATTGAAATTCATATTCATGCATATTCACATTCAAAATCAAATCTGAAGTTAAATAATCTAGATATATCTTCAAGAAATACATTCAGAGAAAAGGTCCTGCTGTGTGCCAACTTTCCCAGAATTTTTTTTTGAATTGGCTAAGATCTGTAATGGGAAAACGGGAAGGGAAATCCTTGATTTTTTCTCTTTACTGAAGACATTTTTAAAATATGCAAGCCAATCTTAGGATAAAAAATTAGCAACTGAGTTCTACAAAGGAGTCTCAAGATTCTCTGCATTAATTACCCTCCTTTTATTCATGTTGATTTCCATACTTCCTATATAATCTCACTGAATTATTTAACTGCCATAAAAACTGATCCCAGTTTATCATTTTTTCATCTATAACTGAAAGACAATCTTAGCTATGTTGAGAACCAGAAGTGTCTTACAAGCTATTGCAAAATATAATAACCTGAAAACAATTAAATAACTGGAACATTACACTGTCATACAAAACTCCTGAGCACAGATAGTACAATTTTAATTTCCTTTAGTGAGAAAACTAAAGGTATAACTCAATTAAAAAGACAAAACAAAATACATACCTTTTTCACCTTTTTGACCTTTCAGTCCAGGCAAACCTGAAACTCCAGGGTCTCCTTTTTCACCAAAGGTATCTATTGGTCCAGCATCTATCATCTAAATCACAGGACAAAGACTAGAAACATGCAACTGAGCCATCATATCTCCCCCATCTTCATCTGATGGTACAGAGGCCATCTTAGTTTCATTGACAATTTTCAGCAGTTTTGATTACACTTGCCATTTCAGCAAGTGAGAGGATTGCAGCTGCTGAGGAATTACCAGAGAAAATAAATATTTCCTATTCTACTCAAATGCCTTCATATCTATTTAAGGATTAAGTGGAGAGCTTTTATAGCATCTTCCTCAAAAAGAATGATGCCAGAAAACCTTAACATGGTCTAAGAACTGATCCATTAGGTTTGTACTACCTTTTATTTTAAAATATTATGTAGCAAATTTTTGCTAACATTGAGCTCAATATATAGGATGCTAATATTTACAATACAATATTCAGGAAGTATGTACAATTTTCCAAACCAAATTAGCAGATGATGGGCATTTGTTGCCACAGTTGGGAAGCAGCGCCACCAATAATCTATTTGATCCTGACTAACCCCATTTTTTATTTGAAGGGTTAAAAAATTGTTCCCCTGGTTACTTCTTATGTATAAGAGCCAATCTCTGCTCAGGGACTCACTGGGCATCGTCAGCAAGTGGTGAGCAATTGCACTGTGCATCACTTGTCTTCCTCAGGTTTTACTCCTCTCTCTCTCTTCTTCTTATCTCCCATTTCTCCATGATTATTACTACTACTAATAGTAACTTTATTTTTATTAATAATGTGTTCTTATCTAATGAATTTTACCTTTTTCCAATTCTCCTTCCCATCCCATGCTGAGGAGGGGCAGTGAGTGTGTGAATGGCTGCCTGGTGCTTAGCTCCCAGCTGGGTTAAACCACAGCTCTGAAACAGGCAGATTTACTCTTTTGAACTGTCTTTTGGGTACTGTGTACTGATTAGCAATGTTTATAATATTCACAGTCCAAAACACTTGAAGAGGGTTCCTTTCCCAAATTTCAGACATACTTTGAAGAACTGCACCAAACTTTTGCTTCCATTAAGGAAAAATATGGATATGACTGAAGAGAACAAGATCAGACTATACACAGTAACTCTTTTTTCTTCATTCTTTGAGCACTTTGACTTTCACAAAATTTATTTTTATTTTATTTTAAGTTTAAAATTAAATAAAAATTCATTTTACTTACTCTTCCTGGAGGTCCTGGATAACCTCTCTCCCCTTTATCACCCTAAATCAAAACAGAATTTATGTCTTAAATCCAGATCAGATTTTTTTGCCAACAAAATCAGATTTCCTCAACAAATGAACACTGATACAGATTTAAACAGCATCCACATGGTAAGTACCTGGAATGCTATAACAGCCAGCAGTAGTAATTAGTTTGCAAGCTTGTACTGGTTTGCACTATTTGAAGAGAAACTGGAGGTTTTAGGGAAGTATACTTATGCCTATGCTGGCTGGACAAAGAGCATCTGAAAATAAAGCCTGGATTAAACAACACAGATATGATCTAAACTGGGGGTACCTTCATTTTGACTTCTCACTGTCTCTGAATGATGACATACAGCTAAGCAACATTCAATTAATATTGCTTTATGTGCATTCACTGCCTTAATGCAATCAATGAACACACCACAAAAGCTCTTAACTCATTCTGTGTGAAGTGAAGCAAAAGCTGCTACTACTCACCTTTGTGCCAGGCTCTCCAGGCCGTCCTGGAATCCCAAATCCTCCAGGCAAACCCTGTGTGGAGAAGGCAGTGAAACCAGAAGAGACAAATATAGGTGGATCTTAGCTGTGGCAGCAGCAAAGTTTAAAAATTTTAAAAGTCACGAAGTCACTGAAAGCAACTACTTGAAATAAAAAATTCAGAGGGCTAGAAAATATCAACTATTTATAACACACAGACAGTTCTTTGTTTTGAATGTAAGAAACAGTACTGGAAAATGAGTGAAATACATACAGGTTCTCCTTTCAGTCCTGGTTCACCATCTTTTCCAGGCTTGCCCTGTAAAACACCAAGTTTCACTCTGTTTTAACAGACAACCATATACATTCAATTTCTGAACACAGTGGGTGGAATACTAGAACAAAATTATCACTATTGCAATGCATTAATCAAAGTGTGCTAATTCAGCTAAAAGAGCAGAGGGTACAAATGGTGATTATGCCTAGTGCTTGTATTACCCCACACCCTCCAAGATGCCAAATTAAATAAAATCCTGAAAATCTATTCCCAGATTCAGAAGTAACATAGATTTCCCTGTCACAGAGTCTTCTAGACAAAATATATCTACAGCACAAGAAACTGGAACCAGATCCATCTTTTTCCTTCACAACAATCCCTTTCTATATATAGGCTCCTCAACTTCACAAGACATTATGTATAGATATTCAGTGGTTCAGTTTCAGTAGAAGGGTTGGAGAGTGGCCCTCTATCAGACTGTGTGGTCATGTAGTGGTAAATCCACTTCCCTCACACTGAAACTCAAATCATAAGGCAGATGATACACTAAAAATTCAAAATTCCCTCCTTCAGAGTAAAATTACAACTATTAGCCCACTGTGTCAACATATAGAGGGGTTAAGATTCCCTTGAAGTAGTCAACAGTTATGTGATAAATTATTTGGATGGGCAAAACCTACTTTTCAGCATCTTCCCTTCCTCTGCACCATAAAAGGACTGGGACATCAGCTTGTAGCCTGATGCACTGGTGGCTGCCTTTCATTTGGTGTCCCAGTGCTTAGATTGTATGTGTAGCATAAGCAATATTAATTTGTCCCATAAACCCAAGGAAATGTAGGCACTTAATACACAAAGTAACAGTGCATGTAATTCAGTCTAAAAATAATCCCATCAGTTTAGGTATAAAGATTTTGTCTTAATAGACAAAAATGATAGAACAAATGTGAACAGGCCACCACCACTGAGGTGTGTAGTTATGGTCTCTTATAATGAAGGGTTACAAGTAAATTTTAATGATTAATTAAAACTTTGATCTGCAAAGTCAAGAGAGTCTGCAAATATACACCGTGATCAGAATTAATCATATGGTTTAGTTTCTTTGAACAAGAATGTCATACTGTAACATCTGATCATCTTTCAGGGCTTAGCTTAATTTCAGAAGTAGATATGATTTCCTGAACAATTATATATAAAATATCTTAGAAACTTTGTTCAGGGAGCTCTTCAGAAACTGAAAATTGTACTTTTGATAAATTCAGATGCTCTGGTTTCGTCAAAAAGCTCTAAGCCAACACGTCTCCATTCCTCCAGCCTCAAGCCTGCATTTACAATAAGAGTAATAATACATACATGATAGAAAAAATAATCCCATCACATAACTTTACTGAAAAGTTAATAGAACATCTGACTTAGAAACACAGTAGAAAGGAAGAGTTTTCTTTTTCAGATGGAAGTACAAGCTAATGCCTACAGGTGTGCTGGGCCTAATTGTTTATCAAGACCCACACCTCAAGAATTACTTAGAATATAATTATTTAGAATACTTTAGATACATTTGAATGCAGAAAAAAGTACAATTTTGCTACCTGCTCAGCTATGAAAGATACAGTATGACTCATGGACAAGTTCTATGGTTGAGACTTTCTTCAATTTGGATTAATGTGAGTGCTGCCTTCACCTTCAGCACTGCAAGCCACTATTAGATGTCTTTAGTTAACTGAAATGTTACACACTAACATTACTGTATGTTACTACTATCTTGATTGTACACCTGTCCTACAGCAAAACCTGCTTGTATGAAATATAGCAAGGTTGCTGTTTAACTAATGGTTACTAAGTTTAGTTAGCTAATGGAAACAATACACTAACTGCAATTATGATATTGATAAAATTGAGTATACTTACACGTGGACCAGGCTGCCCGGGTTCACCCTTGTCTCCTTTGAAACCTGAACCTGGCAATCCCTGGAAAATAAACACTCAGGAGATTAAAAATACTGCCAAATTCCAAAGTAAATTTGCTTTTAACTAATAGGCATAAAGATATTCAATGCCACTATCAAAGTCTTTACATTTTTTATTGTAGTAAAAAAAAAAACAATACTCACTGGGATTCCCTGTTCACCCTTTTCACCTGGATCACCCTAACAAAATTATTAAAAAAATTTAAATTAGTAAGCAATACTTAAACATTATTCATTTAGGTCGTAAATAATTCTTCATTTCAGCAAAAGCACATTTAATCCTGTTCTTCATTTCAAGAGCTATGCCTAATAGTATGATATACAAGAATTTAGACAAAGGTCAAATGTGAATCCATTAAGCTAGTTTATTTTACTAGTATATACTGCTTTGACTGCTTAATTCAGTAATAGAAAAATTCACTAGCATTAAGATTTCACAAATGTGTGTATGGAAAGTTGAGTACATGCTACTTAATTCAAACTTCCCAAATATTTTTACAATATCCTATCCTTATCAATCCTCCTTCCTCAGAAAGTCATTTGCTGCTTACTTATTTATGCAATTATTGATGCATTTACCATCTATTGTGTATTTTTTAGAGAGACTTCTAGAATGAAAATTATAACTCCTCCATAAAGTAAAGCAGGCAGAAATTTTTGAAAAGTTTGCTCTAGGTGACTTTATATTTTCTTTTTCCTGTGTCACTTCTATTTGCTAATTTCCACAGATTATACTTTAATGAAAAGTACAAGAAGTTTAATAATTTAATATCTCACCTTTTCTCCCTTTATGATTTCACTCCCTTTTTCTTTCATATGAGGTGCTGGTCCTGGGGGTCCTGGGGGGCCCCTTACCCCTTGTTCTCCCTGTCAATAGCAAATCCAGAATTGTCCATTGAAAATAGAATCACACTGAGAACAAATATGGCTAAGACCAGTAACATTAAAGAGAACTATCACTTGCTTTTAAAAATATAGCTAGGTAGTTTCTTTAAAAATTCTTTTTTCAACAAAACCAGCAAGACAAAGGGTTACAGAAGTCACTACTGTGTAACTGGTTACCAACAGAGACTACCCTGAAGAAAGAATTCTGAATCTACTCTTAAGGTCAAGACTGATTAACCAAATAACACAAACTTATCCAAATAATTACAGCAATAGTACCTAAGTTTTATAGTGCCTCCTTCAGGAAGAAGGAAATTAGGAGGAAAGAGGTCAGGTACAGAAAGTCAACAGCTAAAGGAAAAAGTTACCCAAAGTTTATAGTGCTCCAAAATCTTTATGGAAGTCCATAAAGGCCAACTTCAAGATGATAATTGTGGATGACTTTTTAGTATGCATGTGTCCATTGCAGGGTCAATCATCTCCTTCTATAGTGCAAAAGCTCTATCTTTAACAGTAAACCACCTCTGAACAGACTCCATAAATTTCTGTCAAGCAGTAATGTACAGCAATACCATTTACCTTTTGCTAGAGACAGACCTGAGGAATCCAGGAAATCTCCACACATTTCTATGTCACCTTTTCCAACATTTTTCACTAAATTTCATGGTAAAAAATTAATTTCAACAGCATGTCATGTTGCAAAAATTCTATCCATTAGGAATATTGACTCAAAATCTATTAATAAGGTGGTCATTTAAAAAAAACAAAAATAAAAACATCCTACCTAAGTAATATAAGTTACTTATACTGCAAAAGCCCTCTGTCAACAACACTCATGAAAAGCTTCTGGAGAAGTGCTCAGACACATTATGAATTTACTGACTAGCCCTTGAATGCATGCAGTTTTTGGCTCCCAGAAACACAACATAAGGCGCTTTAGCCTAGACCTCTCAGTGTGAGAGGTAACAGATTAAAGCTGACATGTATTACCTCCCATTTGATGCTGATTAAGAGAATAAATGGGGTCCTGGAGCACATCTCTTGGCTTAGAATTACTCAAAAATAAACCACTCTGTGTGCTCTGAAATCTCTTCCTGGTTGTGTCAAAACACAATAAAAGGGGACAACTGAAAGATCTGCTTCAAATGTGTGCATTACCAAACCAAAATAAGGCAGACAGGCCTTAGAGTCCTACAACAATTAATTCTGATCATTCTGAACAGCACATTAAATCTCATCCCTTAGAACTAAATTGATTTTTTTTAAAAATCTCATGGTGAGTCCTAATATACAGAATAAATGTTTCAAGATCTGCCCATTGCAAATTAAAGCAGCTTTCCAGGCACAGCTGGAAAACAGGATGGTGACCTAAATCAATGTCAGGTATAACATCACCATTAAAAAAGTCTGTAGCTGCTCATGACTTTTAATTTAGGTGTAAGTTACAGATTTACTCAAGTCTTCCAAAAATCACAGCATTGATTTTCTCCATTGATTGATTTCAAGGATTTTTCTTCATTTAAAACTAAGTATCAAGAATATTTCTAAAAGTTGCTCTCTAGAAGTTTACAAGAGACCTACCTTTTCACCTTTGGGACCCTGAAAGCCCAAGCCCATGTAGCCCTGAAAATGTAAATTACACACACTTAGTCAATTTTTTTCTGCAGTGCATACATGCATATATATAAACGTATGAAGGTATTACGTACTTGTCAAATGCTAGGGGAGAATTTAAAAGACAGAATATGTCTTTTAAATGCATGTGTGAAACAAATAAATAATCATGTCCTAACTCCCCTGCTGTTTTTAACTCCTGTGTCACAGCAACTGGTGGAAAAACAGATCTAAATTCATCAGATATTTTTTGTTGTCACTGTGCTCTTTTACCGAACACTTAGTGAAAATGTTGACACAAAAATGTTAAAATTAATTCAAATAACCAGAGAATGCTGTAATTACTACTGATTTCATTAAGTGAGATAACAGGGCTAGACAAATTTGGAAAAAAAAAGCGGTAAAAATCTCTCTTTATGATGTTCATTAAGACACAGAAATAGGTCCCAAAGTATAGGTCCCACACCTTTAGGACCAGTAGTTTCCAGAGTTTTGAGGATCTGGTATGCAAAATAAATAAACAACTGGACTTAATAATTGTATTAAAGAGTCTTACCTTCTCGCCTGGAAGTCCTGGTGGCCCTGGGGGACCCTACAAGACAATACATTTTAGCATCCTCATGTATAGAGCACACTAAGTGGAATAACGTCTTATTCTATGAAAACCAAAAGGCAGATGTTTTCATTAAACCCAGTAAATTAATTTTGCTCTTGCTGTGCATAATTCACAACTTAAAATAAAAAAAAATAGTAACAAAGTGAATCTGAGATATCTCATTAATTATTATAATAACAGATAGATGATAATGTGCTTCCACAGTAATGCTCAGTGCTGCTACCCACAAGAATAACCTCAGCAAAAGTTTGGATTTTGATCTGGATGCTTGGTATGTAGCTTATTTTCTATAAATTAAATTGGGGAAGAGTGGAAAGGATGACCAAGGAGAGTTACAGTCTCTCTCCCACAAAAATACCCACCAAGAGTGCAAGAAGAGAAGAGGACTGTAGGAGCAGCTGCTACTGAAAACCCATGTTGCCTGGTAATTTCTGCCATGGCAGAGTTCAGAAGGTTGAACATGAAGTCTGGAACCACACCTTATCTTTCCCAAATCCCAACCAAGATCTGCTACACACCCCTTCCACAACATTCCTGTAATAAATATCTCTAAGTGAAATGCAAATCACCATGAAAGGAAACTTACTGGCTCTCCTGGAGGGCCCATTGGTCCCATTGGTCCCTGAAACCCTGAAGCTCCAGGTGGACCCTATGAAAAATTCAAATGACATCATAAGAAAGTGATACTTATATGGTAATTTCATGAGACTGATACAATTTTAGTTGAAGCTCACTGCTACTCCAACATCGTTTTCACTTACAGGCAGTCCAGGCTGGCCAGGAAACCCTTTTTCACCTTTTAGCACACCAGGAGCTAAAAGACCAACCACTTCACCTGGATCTCCCTATAATAAGAATGGAAAAATAGTAAGTCTTGAGCATGAATTCAAATACATTCAAACTCACCAGGAGAGGAAAGCTGTAGCTATGCATACTTTGGAATCATTTGGAAAGCTGACTTTAAAAAATCACTTTATTTCTTTTAATTCAGCTGAAACATAGAGATATTAAAAGTTAAGACCTTAATTGCCAAATGTACTCTAAAGCAGCCTGAAGAGATTTCAGTACCAAAACTATCTTCATACCTCATTCCCTGTATTGTAATGGGTAGTCAGAATGATTTTCCCATGACATCTATCACTACTACAGTGTCACCAGACAACTGGATCATCTGGCCTGGCTGCTGAGAGGAGTGGTAACCTCACAATCTCTTTTCCCCTGCTGAGATCTTAATGCTTACACCTAATTTTGACATAAACACCATTTAAGGTGTTCTTTTTCTTCAGGAAAGGAACACATTTAGTCTTTCTTTAGAAAATTATTCTGATTGCCATCCATTTCTTTATGTTCCTTCTTTTTAGAGTAAAAATCATACTTCTCCTGTGTTTTTGCACAAAGTTACAATATGGTAAGTGATTTTATTTCAGTTCTGTACAAGGCATAAATGTCTAGGGAAGAAGCATCTGAGTACTTCAGGGTTTCTATAATGAATCAATTCTTTCCATGTGAGAGTAAGAGAAATGGACATTTTAATCACTTGGGTTGTCATGTCATTACAAATCTGAGATTACTTTTAGACTTATATTTAGCTTAAAGTTCCAGATAATATCTATTCATTTTAAAGACAAAAGGCTCTTTGGTGTCATTCAGTGCTTCATTCTCCAGTTCACAAAATGCACTCAGACACCTAGTTAGTTAGTCTGATTTTTTGTCTATATGAAAAATGTCTAGTATGTGTTGGATGATTCTCCTGTTGTGAGATATAGGATCTTCTTCCACAAACATCATCCATGATGTATCTTTTTAGATACATGAAATGCCAATATAAAACCAAATGTTTGATTCATAAAACCTATCTAAATTTTTATACCCAACTGGGTGGCCACCATAGTGTTTATAGATAATTAATGACATGTACTACTTCTTTTCTGTTGTAATCCATATAACATTTACCCTTTTAAGACCTGCATGGAACAATACATATGTTCAATTGTTCTAAAGTGAGGAGGTCACCCCACTGTCTTTATTTAGTGGGGTTGCAAAACAGAGTACGAAGTGAAACAAGGCAATACAACTTTTCAGTCCTTAAGTAAAGACTGCTGCTAGTCTTAAAGGGTGTAAAGATCATACAAATTCTTATTGTTAGAAGCAGGATAGAAATACTCTAAGAGTAAAATGTACCTTCATTCCAGGAGGTCCTGGAGGTCCCTGTGAAAAAAAAACAAAACACAGTTGTTGTTTTTGCTCCTCAATATTGTATATATTACATCTTAAACTCAGTATCATTTTCTATAGATATATTTGCATTTCAAGAGCCAGCCTTAAAAAAAAGTGAGTCAAGCAGGAAAGAATCCACTTACTATACTTCCAGTCAGTCCTGGTAAACCTGGGGGACCTACTGGACCTCTTTCACCCTAAGGAGAACAGAAAAATTGGTCTTGTTTAGGGAACATATGCTTGAGGGGCTTTTTAATTTCAACACAAAGATGCTGTTATAAACATATATAAATGTCACCTTTGTGCCATTGCATCCTGGAATGCCAGGTGGACCAGGAGGGCCATCTTGTCCAGGAATGCCCTACATGAAGAGAAAGGAAAGAAATTAGCAATATTTGTAATAATCCAGACCAGATGCCACGACTAAAAGTTTGATATTCCTTGTAAAAACACATATATTTAATACATACAGGAAGGCCTGGGTTTCCTGGGAAGCCTGATACTCCCGGGGGGCCCTGCAATTGAGAAAAACACAAACTGAAATGACAAATCCACAAAACAGCAAGGACAAGCTGCAGCCCAATTTGCATCTCCAATGCTGACAGTAAAAATCAGTAGCATTTAAACTTCCTTGACAAAATAGCTCTAATCTTTAAAACCTCTTAAACATGTCACCTTAGTAACGAACAACTGAAAGCAACCTTTTATATTTCTTTAACTTTTTAAGCAGTAAGAACTAGATAAGAGCCTCATGTAGAGGTAAAAGGGAATTCACAGGTGTTCCCTTCTCAGAAACACTGTTCTCAAAATGAAATTTACTGCAGGCATCTCTTCATAGCAGAAGATAATGTTAACACACTATAAAGATGCTTCTCTGTCTTTCATATTCTTGAGTGTATCAATACATTCTTATTATCAAAATCCTACCAGGCTGAGATAATTCTTTCTCCTTGAACAGCTTTTCAGTGTAATCAATCAGGCATTTCAGTTGGCACATAATTTTCATACTATCATCTTACTTATCCATGCAGCTTTTCCTAAAACATGTATTATGAGGCAGAAATGATGTATGGGAATCACGAGCTCAGACAGTGTATTTGCTTCTTTCAAACTTCATAATTGCTAAAATACATTTTACTTACTCTGCAGCAAACAAATACATTTGCCAGGAGGTGCCAATTTACATTAACACTCAGGATACCCCAGGTCAACATGAACATCATGGATTGAAATATGGATTTCTTGATCTAGCAGAATATCCTCTCTGTAACACCTCATAAACTGCACTTAATTCAGTGAATTCCATTTGCAGCAGCAACTGCAGGCAAATGGAGAACAAAACTGAGATTGCATTTTGAGAACCTGTGAGCAAGAGGGCATAGCTGAAAATGTATGCATCATTACTGGCCAAGTCATTTGAATCCTCTTTCATCATGACATTAGGAAACGTGAAAATTCTCAGAAAGAGCTTGGCACCTCAAAAAACCCCAAAAGGTATGGCCCTGGCCAATATAATATACTGAAAGAAGTACTATATAAGTGGCCCATTTAACAGAAATGACAACAGGAAGATCACAGACATTCAGAGCCTCTTCTAGCAAAGTTAAGAAATCTTTGTCCCTGGCTTTAATTTGCTCTGTATCTTTTCAGCACATATGTGCTCATGACTGTGTCAGCTTCTCTGCTGGAGTGCTTCAAGGGTAGATGACAAATATAAAGGAGACTTTGCAAGAGGAAATAAGGTTGGTTCATTCTGAAGCTGGAAAAAAGCCTTTTGGTACGTCAGGAAGATATCAGAGGCATACAGAAACCAGTGCTCTTGACACAGTGATAAGTATCAGGTAACAATGCAAATTAATAAAGGTACTGGCTGTCCAATGCAGCAAGAACTTCAAAGGTAAAAGTGAGAATTTTGAAATTATTGTGCAGCTCAAGATCATGTGATTCATTAACTCAGAGACTTCCTCTTGCACTTGAAGGCAGCCATACCCAAAGACATCCGAATTGCAAGGAAGTAAGACAGAACTCACTCTTGTTCCCTTTGTTCCTGGCAGTCCTGGTTCTCCAGTATCACCCTGAAAAGTAAAAGAGAAAGCTTTATCTTTTCTTGGGACAACAATTTAGTGAAATCTGATTGTTTTGAATACTAAAGCTGAAGTTCTTACCTTAAGCCCTGGTGGCCCAGGAGGACCTTCAGGTCCTTGCATTCCAGGAAACCCAATCACACCCTGTAGTCCCGGCAAGCCTCTTTCTCCCTGTGTAAAGAAAAAAAAAACAATCAGCAACCACAGAAGCTCCTTCTTCAAGTAACTCACATATCCCACTTCTGTGCTCAAGGAACCTGGTAAGTGGCAAGAAGCTAGATGTGACAGCAAAGAGTTCATGTTGGTACTTGAAAGAAGGATTATCATGAATAAAGAAACATTTATGGTTCAATAACAGATTGGCAGGGGCTGAGTGTGGCATAACACAAAAGCACTCTTTAAATATTAGTTAAACCTTTTTTTCTGGATAGCACTCTTCATAGCAGATTTATTCCCCTGGTAACAGGAAGGTCACTTTCCCTTTAATAAAACCTACCTGCATTCCTCCAGAGGTGCAGCTAAGTCCCAGAAGAAAATCTAACAGCTCAAATCAGCAACTAAATTTCTGAAAACCACAAACATCACTGTTTGGTCAACTAGTGTATGAATGGTAAACACCACGCTTCTAATACACCACTCACAACAGCAGTTTTTTGAGACCAGGTTTGTCACGTATACTTGAATTTCAGGGTGGTTCAGAGACAGGGTGCTTCAAGATACAGGATCTTCCCAAGAAGCTGAACACAAAATTGTATTTGTATATGTGTCATCCTTTTGATTCTATTTTAATGCTGTATGGGACACCTGTGCTGTCCCTCTCCCTACAGCTCCAAATGTATTTAAATCAGATTAATCTAGAGGCAGAAAACCTATCCACACTCTAGATCAATATTGCAGCTACTACACATTCAACTATATTTGCACTGCCAGTGAAACCAACAGGAACACTATCTGAATAAAGGATGGGAAACCTACATGTAGGGAGAGGGGGGAAAACAAATGCATGTCAATCCCTGGAAACAGCAAAACAAGCAAATCAAAAGCCACTAGTTCCATGCAGGGAGTAACCAAAGTTGTCCTTTCAAGGCCTGATGTGAAACGAGCAGAAACACTTCATCCTGTCAAAAACTGTGGGAATACTGGATGAATAAAAGGTTAGCGTGAAACTGTGAAAAGAAGAAGTTTTACAAGTTTGGACAACAGCTGAAAACATGGCACCTGCTTTAGGAAATAAAAATACAGCCTTTTTCAAAGGACTGCAAAAAGAAAATAAAATTAACAATGTTCAAAACACATTAAAGGACAGTACAGAGATTTAAGAATTTTCAGCAAAACAGTGAGAGATGAAATTGCAACTCAATTTAGCATTTGATTTCAGGATGGTGATTAAGAATAAACTTTTCTCCTGTTTGCTGAGGACAAAGATTCCCAGAAATATGCTGGCTACTTAGAGGTCAGCTGAGGACTGAGCACACATGAGAACATCTGAGTCTTGGAGAGCTCATTTGTCCAGGAAGTATAACAGGCATCTTGCAAAGAAAAAGTTATGACATGCAGAGAGAGGAAACTGAGTGATAAGCAACAGACATGGTGCTATAGTGTCAGAAGATGAGAGGAATTGGAAAATTTGTGGAATTACTGGGCTGATGTTGTTTTTTAGTTCCTTGTCCAGGATTTTGTTAAAATGAAGAGACAAGGGGAAAGAGACTTTATTGATTGGTATGAAGAGCAGGGCCAAGGAGGGAGGGACAAAACTCTAACTGAGATGATAAGAACACAAGGAAGTAAAATCAAAATAGCATTCATTTATTTAAAATTCCTGATAGAAAAAATTATCCTGTGGCTTCTCCTCTCCATCTTCCCACAAAAATAAAATTTTTCAGTATAAGAGTACTTTCTGAGGCAAACAGTTCCTTGAAGTGCTGAAATGGCATGACCTCCTCTATTTAATTCCTAATATTCTTTATCATGGTTTGAGAATCCTTTATTTGGTTTGAGCCAAATCTGAAGCAGTGTCCTAGACCAGAAAACAAAGCAAAACAAAGCAAACATCAGAACAGCTGGAGAAATATGTTTCTAGGTCAGCTGTAGAGGTACAAAGTCCAAGTTCTAAAGTAACTAAACTTGTTTTGAAAAATATTTGAAGGAAGAATGCATCATGATGGAGGTCTCTGAATGAATGTTGAAATAATTAACAATCTGGAATATATCTGTAAAGTTAAAGAGTTTAACATAAACCCATACTTTGACTGGCTAATTTGCACTACTGTCACAAGCATTCTTCTACAAAATCAGTTGTTGTGTCATTCAGACCAGAATTTCCCACTGAACCCTGGGCACTTGCTCTCATGACCTGCTGTGAGATAGGCTAAGGAAGGAGAATACACTCAAGTACAAACAAGAGGGTCTTCCACTGCTGAAGGAATGTACAACATGTGCAAATGAGAAGAAAAAAAGATTATTTTGACAGCCACAGAGAAATATGCCCCCTGTGTACCATAGGTGACTCACATCAGCAATGTGTAACATGGCTGACACCTTCTGCACTCAGTTCTGCCCCTGAGGATTTCACTACACTTTGAACCACTGTACCCTTCAATACAGAAAAATAGTCTTTCCTCCATTCTTAAGGAAAGTTAAAACTGAGGTTTACAGATCAGATTTTCACTTGGTCCTTTAGACCATTCTGGAACTGTAAAAGGGCCTGTAAATCACTTACTAAGGGAATGACTGCTTCAGCTGGCCAAGGAGGTTACCTAAAGGCTTAAAATACATAAAAACTTGCAACTTCTAAGGCAACTATAGCCAATCCTCTTAATGCTATCTTCAACCTTCCAGGCTGCCCTGTCTGAGGAGTAAGACAGCTGGAGGAGCATAACAAGTCACTTTGAGCTGAGATGCATTGAGGTTTCCCTGGAAACATTTTTATTTTCCCTACTTAAACTGTTAGGCCAAGAAGAAAAACAACTGGATATTTGTCCAGAACTTCTGGACAGCCAGTGAAGGTACTGGATGTTCCAAGGCCTGGAAAATATAACTCCTGAGCACGTGGAGGTCTGTACCACCCCAAAGCCTGCAGACTCATGATTTCTCTTTCTGGAACTGAGTTCATTTTTTTGCAAGAGGGAAGGAAACATAAAAGAGACTGAACATTTGAGAGTTGCTGGATCCCTTTCTGCATGCAACCTGCAGGGAATCATGGACTTCCACACTGCTAACACCTCTCCCTCTACTCTGCCTTCCCAACTGATTTTACTGCAAAGTAAGTGCAGAGTAAATAGTCCAAACTAAGGATTGTGTAAGAAGTCCAAATTTCTGCAGTTTTAGGCTACACAATTAATAGGACTTAACTTCTCTATGCCACCCATAGACACTCAGAGAAGTTAGGGCAACCTATTCCACTGAGACCCAGTAGGAGACCTTAGGGATGCCTTCTGGGTTCCATTTCCTTTCTTTACTACAGGTATCAGTCTTCCTCTTTGTACAGCAGCCTTAGAAAAGTAATAGTGCCTTCATTTGTAAGGACTAACAAATAAAGCTTTTACTTTGATACTCTTGCTTGAGTTAGTACAAACTTCCATCTTTTTTTTTTTTTGCATCAGTGATACTACACTAAATTACAGTAAAATTCTAACAGAGTACCTACACTGAACTAGAGAGTACAGAAACTACACTCCTTAAACTGTAAAATCCTATGACTGAAGGGTATCCTAATGTCACTGAGTAGATCAGACCCCACAGACCACTGAGGTAACAACAGTCACATTGCTGCATTCCTATCTGAGGTGGCTTACTTGGAACTGCAAGATCAGATGAAGCTATCACTTATTCTGCTGTACACAACAGACACAAGCATGTCCTGAAGATGCCTTGACCTTGCAAGGAAACACTTGTTCTGCTGCATCCTTCCCCTGCTTGCCTGCCTGTTCCTTCCTTCATTCAATATTCCAGCCAAACAGCCCAACAATAAAGTGCTTGTGCTACATTTATGCTGCAACTCATTAAGCACATACACTGCATAAATTGGCAAGCACCAGGTCATCACTGCTACCCCACTTATTTTTTACTCAGCACTGAGATTTCTAGCTGTGATGCATGAAGAGCATGAGACTCTGACTGCAAGGGTTATGTATTGTTCAAGTTCCAGTATTCACAGCTGCAAAATCTTGGCAAGTAATATTGAAAGAGCTTCTGCTTCTTACAAATCAATTCATGAGACTCAAAAATTAAAACAGATGTAACCATGTCATCTGTACCTCTGCTGATTCAATGCAAGCTGTCAGAAAGCACAAAGGAGAACACATTACTCAGCTCACAAAAATGAATATTCTGCCACTCAACTGCTGAAAATGTGGAGGTGCTACGTAAAAAGACAGCAAGTGCTCAGTCACCACTGCAGTCATTTAATAAGCAAAATGCCTGTGTTAGCTCAGCTTTTGTGAAATGCCTTTGCATTAGGTAGTTTAAATTAAAATTGAATGGACTTCTAAGCAGACATGAACCTGTTAAGAGCTGAACTGCATGAGCTGATGGGTTTTTTTTCTGACACCTACTCTTCCAAATTAGCCATGAAGTGCTGTTTGGCACACAGAACAACCGCAGATTGCTAAGCAAGAGAGTCACATAAAGTAAGTCATTTCAGAAGGTTCAGCTGTAATATATCAACAGCTGAGGGGGAGGAAATAATCACCACCCCATTATAAATTATTTCCCCTATTACTTTGCCTAGGGACTACTGGACTGGGAGGTTTTAGGCTTGAGAGACTGGTAACATGGATATAAATCAGCTGCTTCCCAAAGTGTGGGCTCGCAGGGTGTCTGTGTCTGTACAAATATGATGTTCTCAGGCTCTCCAGAGACTCAGGCACATGGTGAATAACAACATGTAGATCTTCCCAAAGCCATTTGAAAGATGCTTCATTTCTTAACATTTGCCTCTGCCAGAGATCCCCCAGCAGCTGAAACAGCAGGAGGGACACATGTCTGTCCCTCAGCTGAAAAGGCATACACTCAGTCCAAGGGAAAGATGTCACAAGGCAGCTAAACTAACCTACCCAGCAAAGGCAGCTCTTCTCCTTTTAAAGGGATGGTGCCACCTCACCCTTCTTTACACCACCTGGTATGGTTCCCTCAGCCAGTCCAGCTCACTAAATTTATTCCCTTTTCTCTAGTGAGTGAGTTTGGCCTGGCCTCTGTGAGCTGAGCCAGGTGGCCAGGCAGCTGCCAAAGCCCATGTGAGGAGGACACAGCAGGACACAAGGACACAAGGTGGAATGGCAGCAAGAGCAGTTTCTCACACCAGCACAGTGGGGCTTGCTGGAGCTCCTCCACCACAGCTCCTCAGCTGTGCCTTCACTGCAAGGGAAACTGAGCTGAGAGCCAACAAATCCTTGGCCCTGCCAGAGGGCTGTCTTCAGACCACTGTCACTGCTGATTCCAACATGTTATAAACTCAGAACTCTTCCCACAAACACACGTGCTATCCTGTTTCCAAAAGTTAACATCCATTGAACTGAAATTCTACCAGGGTCACACTTGGTAAAGAAATGCAACTGTTTCAAGATGAAAACTGGCAATACAGTTTCCAAACAGAGTTTAAAAAAAATTTTAAAAAAAAGAGCCTGATTGTTAACAGGAAAAGCTGCCATTCAAAACAGTCATCACACCTTGATGCTCCAGGGTGACCTCATAAAATCCCCAGCAATGGACTGCATGGTTTCTACCCAGACTATCCCCAGCCCTGTGAGAGGTGAGTGCAGGCTCTGTATTTGTTCCTTCCCCTGATGTAACTGCGAGCACTCAGTGAATTGGCTCCAAGGTGTTAGACCAGTAATTACAGCCACAGTGGGAAACAGCACTGTGCAACCTGAGCGTGGCTCTCAAGTCACAGTGTTTCTCTCAACACCCTTTTAAACATGCATTAGAGAATTGTAATTGGCTCAGTGTTACTCAGTGTTACATTAGAGAAGACACAGAGAATAGCCAATTCTTTATTAAAATGGTATTTTTAACCACCAGAGGGAGCACTGGCCCTGAATATCTGTCAGGAATAAAATAAACATGTACAATAAATGTCATCTGTTTGTCCTCAGCTGCACTTAGCATTTTCAGTATTTTATTGAAAGTGTGAGGTGGATATCAGTCAAGCAGAATTACTGCTATATGCTTACAGGACATGCGTCCTCAAATGCACTGAGCATGTTTGACATTACAAAATCCCCACTGCACATTCTTCAGCAGAATCTATCTGCACCATAGCTATACAGTTCTGGAGCCACACAAGTAACAAGCAATTAATTACACAAACATAACTCTGCAGACATGCAAAGAATCTGTGTAGGAGCTCTGTAAAGATCTTGGCTCACCCAGAAGTTTTGGAGCTGAGTTCCTGACGGTATGTGGAGCGGAAGAGGGGCTAGGGCAGAGAGAGGGGGGAGAGTCAGCAAAATCTGGATTCTTGCATTGCCAGGAAGCATCTGAAAGAGCTCAGTCCCATGGAAACATGAGTGCAGCATTTTTGGCATGGCCAGCAGAAGGAGCAGCCATGACAGTTTCACATTGCCTACACTGCTCCACAGCCAGGCTGGCTGAGGCCCTGAGCAACCTCAAGCACTACCAGGGCTGCTCTACACTGTACTCTGACATGTGTGACAACAAAGGGTGACCCCGAGAGCTGCTGCACCCCATTATAAATTATTTCCCCTATTACTTTGCCTAGGGACTACTGGACTGGGAGGTTTTAGGCTTGAGAGACTGGTAACATGGATATAAATCAGCTGCTTCCCAAAGTGTGGGCTCGCAGGGTGTCTGTGTCTGTACAAATATGATGTTCTCAGGCTCTCCAGAGACTCAGGCACATGGTGAATAACAACATGTAGATCTTCCCAAAGCCATTTGAAAGATGCTTCATTTCTTAACATTTGCCTCTGCCAGAGATCCCCCAGCAGCTGAAACAGCAGGAGGGACACATGTCTGTCCCTCAGCTGAAAAGGCATACACTCGGTCCAAGGGAAAGATGTCACAAGGTGACAGGTGGTGACCTGGTATGGTTCCCTCAGCCAGTCCAGCTCACTAAATTTATTCCCTTTTCTCTAGTGAGTGAGCTTGGCCTGGCCTCTGTGAGCTGAGCCAGGTGGCCAGGCAGCTGCCAAAGCCCATGTGAGGAGGACACAGCAGGACACAAGGACACAAGGTGGAATGGCAGCAAGAGCAGTTTCTCACACCAGCACAGTGGGGCTTGCTGGAGCTCCTCCACCACAGCTCCTCAGCTGTGCCTTCACTGCAAGGGAAACTGAGCTGAGAGCCAACAAATCCTTGGCCCTGCCAGAGGGCTGTCTTCAGACCACTGTCACTGCTGATTCCAACATGTTATAAACTCAGAACTCTTCCCACAAACACACGTGCTATCCTGTTCCCAAAAGTTAACATCCATTGAACTGAAATTCTACCAGGGGCATACTTGGTAAAGAAATGCAACTGTTTCAAGATGAAAACTGGCAATACAGTTTCCAAACAGAGTTTAAAAAAAAATTAAAAAAAAAAAGAGCCTGATTGTTAACAGGAAAAGCTGCCATTCAAAACAGTCATCACACCTTGATGCTCCAGGGTGACCTCATAAAATCCCCAGCAATGGACTGCATGGTTTCTACCCAGACTATCCCCAGCCCTGTGAGAGGTGAGTGCAGGCTCTGTATTTGTTCCTTCCCCTGATGTAACTGCGAGCACTCAGTGAATTGGCTCCAAGGTGTTAGACCAGTAATTACAGCCACAGTGGGAAACAGCACTGTGCAACCTGAGCGTGGCTCTCAAGTCACAGTGTTTCTCTCAACACCCTTTTAAACATGCATTAGAGAATTGTAATTGGCTCAGTGTTACTCAGTGTTACATTAGAGAAGACACAGAGAATAGCCAATTCTTTATTAAAATGGTATTTTTAACCACCAGAGGGAGCACTGGCCCTGAATATCTGTCAGGAATAAAATAAACATGTACAATAAATGTCATCTGTTTGTCCTCAGCTGCACTTAGCATTTTCAGTATTTTATTGAAAGTGTGAGGTGGATATCAGTCAAGCAGAATTACTGCTATATGCTTACAGGACATGCGTCCTCAAATGCACTGAGCATGTTTGACATTACAAAATCCCCACTGCACATTCTTCAGCAGAATCTATCTGCACCATAGCTATACAGTTCTGGAGCCACACAAGTAACAAGCAATTAATTACACAAACATAACTCTGCAGACATGCAAAGAATCTGTGTAGGAGCTCTGTAAAGATCTTGGCTCACCCAGAAGTTTTGGAGCTGAGTTCCTGACGGTATGTGGAGCGGAAGAGGGGCTAGGGCAGAGAGAGGGGGGAGAGTCAGCAAAATCTGGATTCTTGCATTGCCAGGAAGCATCTGAAAGAGCTCAGTCCCATGGAAACATGAGTGCAGCATTTTTGGCATGGCCAGCAGAAGGAGCAGCCATGACAGTTTCACATTGCCTACACTGCTCCACAGCCAGGCTGGCTGAGGCCCTGAGCAACCTCAAGCACTACCAGGGCTGCTCTACACTGTACTCTGACATGTGTGACAACAAAGGGTGACCCCGAGAGCTGCTGAGGAACAGCACTCTCTTCCTCATGACCTCTTTGCCATGGCGTTCATTCTGCATCTCCTTCTCCCTTTGCTCCTTCCCATTGACTTTCTCCTGTGGGACTCCTCCAGTGCCACAGGCAAATGGGCTCTCAGGCTGCATTTGGAGGGGAGGACACTGGGAAGCAGCTATTTGTGGAGCAAAAGGTACAGCCAGTGCTGTACCCTTAACCCACAGGAACCCATACAGGTTCATATACCATGGGGCAGGCACCCTGATCACCAAATCTGTGTTTTTTCACTCCCGGGCAGGATTATACTCTTCTTCCCATGAAAGTATCCTTTCTCAAGGGTCATGAATTCACAGCACTGAGGAACCTCTGCAACTTGATCCAAGATGAACCCAAACCTCCAATAGTGACTCCATTGATATAAATATGTCATTAGAGGGCTTTTCAGGTTTAAGGTTAAGGGACTGAGCCTGGGCCTCTGCCTCCAAAATACTAAGGAACACTTAAAGCAAAGGCATATTTCTGTGGCACCTCATGGCTGTACAGAACATTCCTCAGGAAGCTGCTAAGTGTTTCCCAGGAGTACAAAAATAGAAATAACAATCTTTGATTATCCTTTCCTCTACATATCAGTATCTATGTGCTTAGCTGGTGCTCAAGTGCATGGATATACAGTGTGTCTCAAAGAAATTCAGAAGCTGAATAAGAAGTGAGTGAAGTAAAATTAACATTCAAAAGCCAATCACGGCTATCATTTAATTGGTGCCAAGCAATTGGTTTCCTCATCAATTGTATCAACATCATACAATTTCAGTTAAACCAACTATAAGTAAGAGCTGCTCCCTACATAATTTAGAAGTCTTCCTCATGCAATTCCTCTTCTTCCTTGACCCATAGTTATACTCCTGATTTTCCAAATGCAGTAATCAGTTTTTTCAATGCAGCTGCCCAAAGTTCACATTTTCGGACTTCTTGAGCCATGTACACTCTTACCTCAAGCTCTCAATATTCCTTATATTTGCATGTCTTCGGTTCATTGTGCAATACTGCATTCCAGCATAGATAAATGTTACAGATCCAGAAGCAGCTGGGATGCTGAGGGGGTACATATTTATTCATAGCATGATGGAGAGCATGGTATATGAAGTACAGAAACAGAAAATGAGAGAGAAGATGATGACTGACAGCAACTAAACTTTATCTTCAGCTGTGGAAGTCTGCCTGCACAGAGTTTGGCAGTTTAACACCAAAGTATGTGGTTCATTGTCTTTTTGTTTAAACTTTTCTTGATTTAAAAAAAATAGGAAAAAAAGCCCAACACAGTAATACAGCTTATGATGTTTCAGAAGGAAGTCACACAAACCTTTTTACAAAGGTACACATGAGGTTCTCCAACTTTGTTTTAGTTTTTAAATCTTTTATCACACATTGGTCAAGGAACCTCTTCTCATCAGCTAGAGTCACTCAGTGGAACAGAAGAACCTCAAAGAACCATTAAGGGAAGAGGATGTTTGAAGGACAAATGTGTTTGCACTGGAAAAAGAAAAAGGAAGTTCTATCACCTGCATACAGGTTGAATCAAAAGGGTGCTATATTTCCCACCCCTTCTAATCATCTGTTGAACACATTAGGTCTGAGTAACTCTTCCTTTGTTTTATTACACATTGTATTAAATCACTTCCAGTGTTGAAGGTCCAAGAATATAAGGGGTAAAAATGTTCCACACCCTTCCTACTTCATTAATGAAAATTATTTAGCATTTGTTTGCATTTGGCATTGTTTAAAGGCTCACATTTAAAGATGAAACAGCAGGGGGGAAAAAAGGATCTTAAACCTTTCTGGGTTTTTAATTTATTTTTGTTCAGATCCTAGACTGGGAATGAAATGTGACATTACATGCAAGTTTTATTCTCTTGCCAAAGGTTTGTCATGGACATATTTACAGAAAATAACCTCTTCCATAAATAGTAAAAACATGGGCAGCTGGTCCTGGACAGTACAGACTGCAATAAAGTTCTCATAATGAGGTACTCATATCTTGAGGGCATGCAACAGACAGCACTATTTGAGACAGTGCTAGTCTAGCTGCTTTTTTGGGTCAGGTTGGAAATGGCATTTCTAAAGATTAAAACATTTTGTAAGTTCCACAGGAGTAAAATATCTTTCCACAAAACAGAGAAAATACTCTGGCTTCTGACTTTTAATCATGTAAATATCACAAGGCAGACAACACTGTGCCTCAAAAGTGTCAATCACTGCTTCTTCACTTAATTGTCTCGACTCAACCAGATCCACTGTGAAACAGACATGACAATATATATTTTTGTAGTACCTCCGGGGTTGTTCAGCCCTAGGCAATAAAGTTAATAAAGCTGCAGTAATTATTAACAATAATGAAAGCAAGTATCTTTCTTAATTTGACATTGTAGAGGATGTCAGTATCTTTGTCCGTAAGAAGTTATGTACTGCTCAGCAGGTGGCCTTAAGGTTTTTCTGACCAAAAAAGGGACAAGGACACGTAAAGAGGCCGGTCAGAATAAAGGACATCCGTAATGTCTGACTGCCACCCAGAGGAGCCCGCGGGGAAGTGACACAGCCCGGCTGCCGCGACACCGCCAGCCCCGGGCACGGCCCTGCCCTCCCGCCCCTCTCCTGCTCCTCCTCAATGGAGCCCAGCCACAGACAGCGGGCAAAGGCAGGTCTGCTATCTAAAGCTGATACTCCAGAGAGTTTCACAAACACTAGCTTTCCCCTTTTTTGATGAGGAAAACGGTGTCGCTCAGTTCTCCTGCCTTGACATTGATTTCGCTGCATTTAATACTAGTACTTCCTGCAGAGATCCTTTTATAGGAATTTCACGGGGCTGGACGTGTCCTTGCTGGATTTCCAGCTTCTGTTTCCACACTTTCAGACAGACACGAAGTTTGAGTTGAGGCGCTGCGATCACATTCTTAACCCACGATCCCATTAAAGGTGTTGCCATACAGATGGAGGCAGCACTGGTTTCCCTGTTCGTTGCTCGCTGTACAAGCCTTTGGTATTCCTCTCTTTATTTCACCTAACTACTGACATTGGAGCCAGAAGGCATTTTAGACTGCTCCTCTGTACCGGAGTCCCTCCCCTCCATCACCACCACTTGAAACCATTTATTTTGCAGTGTTGCACCCTCTTTCAGACTTTGCTTGCCACTCCAGCAAACCTAACAAAATTAAGGGTTACTAAACCCCCTCAAGGCTTTAAGTATTCTGCTAACTAGCCATGAAATGCTTTTGTTGCACGTGTTTACAGTCAGTGAGAAAAGAGCGAGAGAACATCCCATTTGATGCTGGTGACTGTGCTCACTCAGCTCAGTACACTGTGCACACTGAACTTTGACACAAGCCTTGGTGAGAATTATTTTTGTTGGCATATCAATACATTTAAAAATGTTCCAGATGAACTTCGGTGGAAGCTGTCACATGCTTTCTTTAGGAGCTACAAAATTTATGAGTACGTTTTGCCATTATAATCACTCTTAAATATTCTAAGAGATATAAACATGATTTTCCAGACAGGAGTCAAAGTTTCTTTTCCCTTGGCTTTAGCTTGATTTTGCATTTCTCTTGCTGTTAAAGATTATATAAGAGAACACTTCATTATTGAAAGCTAGTCATTATTTTCATCATTTAAATGAACTCGCTTTGCTACGTTATCAATACTTCAATTAACTATTCTGTAGCCCTTTTTCAGGTGTTGTAGTTACTTGAAAAGAAATGTAAATCCTCTTCAACATCTCTTAAATATGGTTTCCCAACCGGTTTTGCTCCTACTGTGATATTAAACTTCTTTTGTGGCTAAACTAAATATGTTCTCCAGCAGGTTAGAAACTTCTCTGTGTGATAAAGTGCTCCACTATCACGCCTTTTGCAGCTACTTCAGGTTTCCTCTTTGAAAATTCCACTTTCATGCTGCTTCTTACTGTTCTGTCTCCTTCCAGGCATATACTGTTACAAGCTTTGCTATTGCTTCTGCTGGAAGTGGTTTTGAGAACTTTGTATAAAATTTGGCTTTTTACCCTTCCTTAATGAAATCCAAACTTTGAGAAAATCCAGATCTGCTTTTCTGAAGGCCAACATCATATGGCCAGATGTTTTCAGTGACTAATCCTAGTTATGACCTTTCTCTGAAAGCATAAGTCTAAAACCTGAAATAAGAAGTAGCTGAGAGAAAGGAAGCAAACAACTACCATGAGGTATGAGATTTAAAAAAATAAAACAAAAAACCACCAATTTCCCAAACTACTTTTTGCCCTTGGCTAGAAAGACCAGAAAGTGATTTAAGAAGAATACCATATACCACATTACTATGGTTCCCTAGTGATAATTATATACACCCAGGTCACTTCTTGTGGATATTGCTACAGAGAAAATGTACACAGAAACTGATTATTAAGTGCATCAAGGATTAAATTCTCGTGTGGGAACTGACATATCACAGAACTGTCTACTTTAAAGTCTGTCTTGGTCTGAGATCCCAGCAAATACAATATAAATTGAAGAGCAGGCTTATTTAAAGAAACTTAAAAGGATTAACTACAAAATGTAGCTCCTGCTGTACCCCAGGGTTTGCTGTCCCAGACTCCTAAGTTACACCAACAAACCCCTGCAGCATCAGAGTTTTAGTGGGCAATTAGACCAGATACTGAAAAACTGCACAGGACAAAGGTTTTGTAATCTGTATCTAGTCAGTAGATATTGACCCTGTAAAGACATAATTTTAAATTTGGGAAGATTTTAAACTATGCACAGGTATTGCACAGGCACTGGGGAGCTCCACTTCCTGAGCATGAAGATTTCAGAGCAGCAGAAATTTTACACATCTTTCCATATCTTACATCTCATATCTCATACTAGGGAAACCTGACTAACTCATTGAAGGTTCACATACTTCGGATCAAGCTAAGGCCCTGCAATCCTTCAAGAAACCATACTGAAGGCATACACTAACAGTTGTTGTGCAAATTTAAAATCAAGTCCTGTGAGCTTGTTTTATTCCATGAAGAAGAGAGCTTGAGCTCATTGTGCCAATACCCTTAAAATCAAAGACAGTGCATCTAGCAACAGCTACTTAAAAGTTCATATTGTGCCAAATGAAATATTACTTTGTGAATACCTTCAGAAGACAGCTCTGAAAACTAAATATGAGCATGTCTCAGCACATATTACTACTGCTTTTATAGCCCTCTTTCCATAAATTGATCGGTGTAATCCTGGTTTGTATTAATCACAGATACACACTGTACTGAATGCAAAAATGTATCTCAACATAGAAAATGTTGCCAGAGACAACTGGGACAAACGGTTGCTATAACTGTTTAAAACTTAAAAAAGCTGATGGTTTCAGATGCCACTTAGCAGTTTGGTCTGACAGCTGTGAAAGAGTAGACAACTCTTCAACATTTAGCATATCGTAGTCAATATTATTCAAAGTTGTTTGATATTTTGTTATTTTCAAGAATAGTAGGCCTTTTCATGAAAAATTATGTTCTTTTCCCCTGATTTGAATTCAAAAGATTATTTTTCTCAGAGTAAAGGATAAATCAATAAAAAGATACTGCTGTCAAAGCAGAACTGACAAAAACCATTGTGACCATATCCCGAATTTCATAAATATGAATCACAAGTTTCCCTGTAGAACATCAGATCTGCAGCTGATCAGTATCTCTGCTTATTTTATTACTGTCTTCTGAGTCTGCCCTTTCAGGCATAATTAAATGATTTCATGTTACCTATTAGCCCTTTCCAGACTGCAGACACATTTTGCCTCCCACATTGCCTGTCACCCCTCTTTCCAACTTTATGGCCATCTCCAGAGTACATTATTTGGCTGAGGTTTCCTTAACGTCCCCCGTTCAATGTCTCTCCAACACAGGCATAAACTGGTGCTGGACTCCAAGTTCCTACAGCAGCCACTTCACAGAATCACTAGGTTGGAAGAGACCTTCAAGATCATCAAGTCCAACCCATGCCCTAACACCTCAACTAAACCATGGCACCAAGTGCCACATCCAATCTTTTTTTAAAGACATCCAATCTTTTTTTAAATACATCCAGGGACAGTGACTCCACCACCTCTACTTTATCACTCTTTCAGTAAAAAACTTTCTCTTAACATCCAACCTGTACTTCCCTTGGTGCAGTTTGAGACGGTGTCCTCTTGTTCTCGGGGGATTTAAATAGAACACTGAGCAGTGCTTACTAAAACGCAGCAGCATCAATGAAAAGTGATTTAAAAATTAACATTCTTGATTCTAAAAGATCTAATAAAGGTTGACTATGGAAAGATAGGACTAATGATTACTGATTTGCTCCACTAAAGGAACTGACTTGTTGCCTGTGATACATTTTCAAGGAAACTCAAAGTACTTAATAGTGATCTTCCCACTGAGTGCCAGGGCGTGTCTCCCACAAGGTGGTTTATATTGCGTTAAATCATCAATATTAGAAATATTTTTGTTCTATTTTTTAATATGTAAAATGACAGAAAACCCTCAAAGGTCCTCCCAGTCTAGCAAATCTTAAAAAAAATTACAAGGACACAGTCCACTGCAACAGTCAACTCTTCATTACAGAGCAAAGGCAGAAGCACAATACCCTGCATACACCAAAACCATCTCTGATTTTTAAGGCTGTAGAAGTGTGCAGGAGAGAAAACACTGGTCTCTGCTTCTTTTGATAGGCAACTCCAGAAATGTCCCACTGACTCTCAGTCTAAGTCACAGCTACCTGGCTTCCAGATCCAAAATACCTCAAGCAAAGCCAGCCTGCGTACTTCTGCAGCATGGTCAATCCACACATGCGTGATGCACCCATCAAGGCAAACAGAGAATTCAAATTTATGTAGGTATAATAATACAGATACAGCCTCAGAACAAGGGAAACAAATATAAGCCAAAATAACATTATTTGCTCAAGTTTTCCTGCTTTCAAACAATAAAAATGTCAAAACCAGCAGTACATTAAGAGTAAATTCTATTCTTATCTTCTATCTAGCAAAGATTTTTTTTTTAAATTGCAATACTTCATGCTCAATGACAAAAGCATGTTTGATATTCTTGTTGACTTCAACTCTCAGTGGGTAATGCTGAGACAGTGAAATCATCATAAAATATTTATACTAAAGAATGAGGATTTATACTTCAGTGCATTCTAACTTGATAAGTCAAAGAAGAATAATCATTCTCTATTATTTACAGCAAGGTTCCAGTTTTGGCTCCATTTACACTTGTTTCTGATGCAGAGTAAAAGTAGCGCAAATGGTCATGAATGAGAGAAGGAACATTTTTAGAAAAAGTCAGTGCATGGAGAATTTTACTCATCTCTGTGCAGTCGTTGTTCTGAATGGTAATTAAATGCTTAACATGTTTTTTCTGCACACACTAACAGCTAGCACTTCTTATCTCGACAGCTGCTTGAAATTGTTCTCAAAATCTAGGTAGGCATAAAAGAGAAAACATAGCTTTGGTCTTCTTCTGAGTAGCTCAACAAAATGCAGGCAAGCACTCAACACTCTAATCAGTTTAAACAGATCTCACACTTCAGGTTTAAGAGAACAGTCAAGTTATTATGCAGAAAACCAAATAAAAAGTATGAGGTAATAAATGAAGATGTTTTAGGCTAATCTCTCTAATGGAAAACAGTAAGGTATTATTTTAGCAATATTATGTTTTTCTAAAATTTCTGTACCTTTTGTATCACCAAATATGTGATATTTGACATTATATAGCTTAAAACAACAGCTTGATGTTCAGCGTAATAATAAAGGCTTTATAGGATAAGGGCCATCTGTTGCAATTACACTCACTTTCTGAATTTTCTGAAAGGGATGAAAACCCTTAGAATTTGTCAATTATATGCCCTTGATAACATATGAGTCATGTTAGGAGTTTGGCATAGAAATGCAATTTTCATGGAAACAGTCTGATGAGAGAACATTTTAAATGTACTCTAAATATGGCCATCATATTGATGAAATTATTCTCAAAGGAGAGAGAAAAATATGGCAATGTGATTTACTCTTCCATGTCTCAAATGCTCTTAGGTACTATTTCCTGGTCATTTCACAGCTTTGAAGTCAAATACCATTTTCAGCACTTTTTCTGATGAAATCATGAATATGATTATTTGGCCAAATGAATTTTAATTGAACCCCAGTTTGGAACTTCTGGGTCTGGAACTTCTTCCCACACTACAGTAGGAAATATCTCTCCAGATGTTAATAATTAAGGCATTAAAGAGTAAACCCAGCACCCACTTCCGCAGCTCCCAGGGCTCCCACGGCAGTGAAGTGGTGTGGGTGGATTGCTGAAGAGTGTGGGAGGATTGGAAAAGGCCCTTCAGCATTTGTGCACTTCTGCATGACATGGAAGCCAGATCAAAAGGGTTTCCAGGGCAGGCAGAATGTTGGCTGTGGATGGTGGAGGGTAGAGTGGATATGTCCTCCCACATGAGAAGCGGAGAGCAGATGTTCTTTTATGCGGTCTCCTGGGGTACCACAGGAGCTGGGCATGGCAGCCTTCTCTCAGCCCAGATCTTGGCTAAAATCAGTCTTTCTAATCTGTCCTCTGATTAAGAAACACTCACACAGATTTTTGAAGGAACAGGTACCATTACTGATGTGTGTGTTAATGGGAACCACGTTTAGCAGGGACCAAATCTAAATGCATTCATTGGAAATGCCATTTACAGAAATGTTACAGAGGCGAGCAGGAAGGATGCTCCCCTTACTCTCCCTCACCAGGTTCTGTCTCCAGGCCTGGGACCAAGTGGCAGGCTATCCTTATCCTAGACAGACATCAAATGTAATTAATCAGGATAAAAAACAACACAGGGCTGAAGGGCAGGGGGCAGATTTTTTAAAAATAAAACTCAGTTTTCTGTTCAAAATCTTAAGTATGTTTCAAACAGAGTTAACATAATGAGCAAGCATTGATCTGAACCAGATTTATGCATGTCAAATGCATTCCAATATAGCTTCAAATGCCTGTCTTGACTGTTGTTTTCTAGGTATAACTAGACATTCACCTGTCCAGATGCCTCTAATGTCAATAAGTGCATTTCCTACAAAGTCTAAAATTATGTGAATACTTCATTATATACCTGCCTAAAGTCAGAGAAATTTGTGATGGAACCCATTATGAAGAGTGGAGAGTGCACTGACACACTGGAACTTAATATGCCTTCTGTTACTATGGACTGATATTTTTCTCTCATCAACATTTTTAAACAGCCTACATTAATGTGAAGTAGTTTTGGATTGTAGCATATCAGACAAGCACCTATTTCTTTTAAACAGAACATTTTGAGACGTTCTCTGGACTACGCAAATGGAAAATGCCAGCAAAACCTCTAGCAATCAGACAGGAGCACAGCTGGAAATAAATGAAGCATAAGGCTTCATACTACTTATTTCCCCAAGCTATCATTTTTTTTAAATTATCTTGTTACAAGATGCTGGCATACTCTATGAAGTGAAAACTGATGTCTTTCAACGAAAGGGTTATACCATGTCTCCTTCATTCTACCGTCACTCATTTGTACTTGTTACTGAACAATAAGATCAAGCTATCAATAAATAAATTCAGTTTTGAACCTTTCCCAAATCTTTGCTGCATTTGTTTTCAATATATAGTTGACTTTTATTAAACAGACATTAATGGGTCATTAAAAAAAGGAGATTCCATCTGAATGATGTTCCAGACCTTGACACTTTTTATCTGTATCACAAATTCATCTATGCTCTGTTACAAAGAAAATTATCTTGCTTGGGCCTCCAATTAAGTAATTTACATTCCTAGTTGTGGAAAACACCAAAGAAAAGCCACCAACAGACATTCTTAAATCCATCATCTCTAAATATGCAGCTATTGCCTTTCAGACAACACAGAACACCAGCTGTCTATTTATTTCAAAGAACAAAACAATCCCCAAAACAAAAAGCAAACAACCCCCCCATCTCTTCTAAGTATTCCTTTGGGTGACCTAAACAACTTACCTTGAAACACATACCCAAAGCAACCACAGGATGAGAAAACTGGTTTACATTAATTTAGAATGGTAGATGTACAGCACATTTGCGTGCACAACAGAACACATCATAGATTAAAATCTCTACAAGCAAAATTGGAAGAGATAAGGAGAGTGGTTGAATGCCTATAATATTTACAAAAGCAGGTACTTTACAGGGGGAATTCACGGAGTGCTTAAGTGCACTGTAATTTTTTTTCACTGTAACTGCTTTAAAAGAAGACTTTAAAGTGCCTTTTTTGTTTCATATACAAGAAGTTTAGAAACTGAATGGGAACTTTAAAACTCATTTGCAAGGTTCTGTCAAAAGTTTTAATTTTTTTTTTCTTGACCTGCAACACTTTTCTGTATCTAAGTTGATCATTAACTTCCCTCTTCCTACTGCAAGTCTTTGCCTCCCAGGGCTAACCCTGGTCAGGGAACATTGATTATGATGCATCACAGCCATCCTGGAAAGCAAACTGAGGTGGTCAGGATGTCAAGCCTGCTACCCACTGAGGAGGCTGGAGATGAGGTGAGGGAAAGGTGGGAGTGATGGATTAGCATCCCACTCAATGGGGAAGGACAGAGGGCACGGCCACGTTCGGCTGGGGGCTTCACTCCAGAGTGAGAGCATTCACCCGCCCCCAGCCCTGGCCCTCCTGCCCTATGTAGCCACAGCCACAGAGGTGGCTGCTGCTCAGAAACACTGCTGATGGCACTGGCCTGGCTTGGCAATGCTCCCTGGCAGTGCAAGCCTTCACTGAACCCAGTGGCTCACCTGGCTCCCAGCAGATTTTATACCCTGTGGTTGAAATAGGCAAGAAAATGAAATGGACAGAGTTGACTTACCTTTTGCCCTTTTACTCCACTGCAATCACATTTTCCACAACCGGAACATCCCTGAAAATAAAAGAAATTGAGAATTAAATGTCTGAACTGGGTGACAGGCAGTACACACTGCAATGAGCCAGGGATGTCAGCAGCATCCCACTGACCACCCCAAGGCTGGTCAGTGCAGGGAAAGTTTGCTTAAGCCCATACAGTAATATGAGAGAAGTCAGATTAACTGGTGCACAGGTAAAATCTTACAGTCACTTTGTGTTACCAAAGATGCTCCAAAGTGCATCAGGCCAATCTCTACTTTTCCTCCTCACAGTCATGAAGCAACTGGTAAGCAACTCAGCAGTCAATTGCTTTTACTGTTGTCATGCCCCTCAGAAACAGACTATGAGGAAAAGAAGCCGAACATCTGTATCAGTGAATATTCCACCAACGCACAGGAGATCCTTCAGCAGCCCCTTCAGGCCATCATTCAGAAGCAGTCAGGGACAGCACCTCCCCTGAGACAGATTTCAGAACAGATGCTGGGCACCTGTCCCTCTACACCTGCAGGCTCCACAGTCTACTGGGATCTCAGTACTGCTGGGAAATGAAAAGAAAATGCACCTAATCCGTTTTGAATTTGGAAAGCCCCCAATGAGACCAAGAAATATTACCCCAGAAAGCTAAATAATACAGTAACATTTTTACTTGGTAAATACATTTTATTTTAAAGTAAAGCATCAAAGAGAAATGGGGCTTTAATACCTAAAAAAAAAAAAAAGGCTGTCCAATGAAACTACAGTGCTATCTCCTAAAAAATTTATTGCTTTTGTTGACACTTTTTTTTGTATATGTACATCCACTGAATTTGTTTCCTGAAGTAGAATTTTCTCCATACTGACATAAAGCAAAAATAGTTACACATTTTTATCTTACACTATTGTGCCACGTAATATTATAAATTCACACAAAGGTGAGAATTAACATGATTAGAATGATTTTTTTATCATATAATGCAGAAAGAGAACTGGATCTGAAGACAGCACCAAGACATGCTGCAGTGCAACCTCAGCAAGGATCAGAAGGGAAATGTGCCACCCACTGAATAATCAGCTTTAGTCCTTGCAGGACATGGTTGTGCCTGGAAAAACATTGGGTCTCCCATTACAAGAAGTGACCTGGTGTGACCTCTCTTAGTTTTTCAGACCCGATGAGATCTCAGCTGGAGGACGCATGCTTGCAGCTCATACTTCCTCCTCCAGGATCATGCAGAATGTTATCAGTTTTATCAACACATCCCCTAAATTCAGGAGAAGTCTGTTCTAATTGCGCCTGGGAATGTACTTAACATAAGTCACTGAATCATTATAAACATCTGTTTTCAAGTTAATCCCTGCATATTTCCTTCAGCCTATTATTTAACATGCACTGTTTTAGAAAAAAACTATGCTGTTATTTAAGTATGGTTTTGTTCTCAAATTTAGCATAGCCAGAAGAATGGGCTTGTGCTTTCGAGCCTCTTTTTGTCCCCACAAAAATGAGTCCATTATATTAAATTTTTCCTGTTTATAATGCCTCAGATGAGAATAACCAAAGGTGAGGAAGGTAAGAAGGTCCTGAGCACCAGGGAGCACAACTGCACAAGGTCCTGTTGGGGGCAAGGGCTGCAGCCTGCCATGCCAGAACAGGCACCTGCTCTACAAAACACTGCCTTTATTTTACAGCAACATCATCTCCTGCTGTCGCTGACTGCAACCTCTGTGGGTGGGGGGGAGGTTGGCCAGCAATGACAGCCACTGCTGAATAGCATTATCCTCAACTACTAAAATGCATTTAGAATCTGAGCAATGTGATAACACTCTGCCTATACTAGGAAGAAGTATGAGGTTTTTCCTTCTGCTTCTCTGGTAAAATGGGAGGGCCAGACTGGAAGAAGTTTGTGGATCAAAGGTCACTTTAAGGAGGTCAAAGGGGCGCTTAAGTAACAAGATGCTGGAAGAGAGAAGGATGATTATAGCACGTACAGGAATATCACAAGGCAATTAAACTTAAACTATGCAAATTGTTGTTCATTTCTAAACTTTGGTTTTAAATCAGTCTCATGACATGAATAATCCACTTAATGATTTCCCACTATATATGACTAGAGATATTGAGACAAATAGAAAGAAATAACTTTGTCCTATCTCCCAGACATCCTCAAAGAGACAACGCCTTCCCCAGAAACTGCAGGGAGCTTGGAACAATCACTGCTGTCCTCCAAGTGCCAAAACAGAGAAGGAACAGTGCTGGGCAGGAAGCATAATCTGTGGGGGGAGTGATAGATGAAAAGGCAGTCTCTTTATCCCTTGTCTAGGAGCCAGTTACAGGCTAATCCAAAGACTTTGGCCAGGTGCACTGCACCAGGTACCTCCCCTATTTTGCATGGTACACTCACAATTTTCAAACAGGCATAGCTTCCTCGCACCACAGGCCAGCCTCTCATGCAACATTACAGGACATTAATTTTATCTTACTCCGCCCACAAAATATAAGTCTGCCCAGAAGCAGAAGCTTATTTTAGTGATGCAAATTGTTTCATTTCTTGACAAGCATTTCCATTCCATTTCATTCTCCCAGACTGTCTGCAACTGATAAGCTTAGTGAATCATCCTAGTAAATCAGTATTAAACTATAAAAAGATTACAGCCCTTCAACACGACACACACAGAGGTGCTACATGCAGCCTGACTGTTTGCCTAAAGGACACCTATCTATTTTCTATCACATTAACATATAGTTCAAAAAAAGTCCTGCTAATGAACGGGCATCCCAATCTGGACCTCTAGCTTCCATGACCCACATACTGAGCCTTACAAGCCTTAAGCCCTGTCAGTGACAGAGCTGAGAAAGCTGCTAAAATTCCCTGCAGCAGACGAACAAACTCTGCTCTGCAAGGCAGGCTGTAAGACATCTGTCAGATCACAGCTACAGACTTGTTGCGTTCTGCCCTGTTTTTCCACGTCCAGCTACTTTCCTGGCATTTGAGGACTACTGCTTGGAACTTGCACAGGAACGATGCAAACAGCCAGATGAGCAGCCTAGGAGGGAGATGACTGCCATATTTGGAAATGCACCATTTCTGGAGGCTACAGACATCTCCAAAAAAATACAAAGGCAGAGTCAGTTCTTGGAAGCTACACTCTCTTACAGAAGCGCATTTCTCAAGACAAAATGTAGTTCCCTTTCCCACAACATCACCTCAGGCTCTGCTTACTTAATTGCAGTTGCTGAGCAGCCACCAGCTTAGGCTAATTGCCTAGGTATCAACAGAGTTCACCTTGTAGCCTGCAAAGCACAACTGTAAGGTAAAAAATTAATTAATTAAACTCTCCCTGGTTACTCAACTCTGTTCACATTAAAAATCACATTCCAGGGGACATAGTCACTTGTCCTGCACAAAATACACTGTCTTTCAAATCACAGAAAATCCTGTGGATAGGTGAGGCTTACAACAGATATCAAAATTCTCTGACTATTCACAAATTACCTATTTCATAGCCAAAGCTCTTCAAAAAGGTAAAAATAATCATAACTACTTCATCTCGTGATTAATTCACTATAAAATGACAATTTCTTTTAGATGGGATGCTTGAACTAATGATGTTTTCTGATGAAACAATCAAGATTTCCCACTCTATATTGCTTTAGTTTATACCCCAGTTTGAGCTGAATTCCCATAGCAGTTTCAAGCTGAAACACAAGAAAGACTAAGCCAATAGGATGGCTGTTTGACAGTGACAACTTTAAGTCTGAATCTCCTCTCTCCACAAAATCAACCCCTTTCTACCTCTGTGTAAACCCAGTCTCTTGGAAGCCCAGGGGAGATTTATCCCTCTGTAGCAGACACTTCTTCCTAAGTGCACATACATGCAACTCATGCAGCTGACATGAGAGCCAGATCAATATTATCTTCACACTTCACATCCCACCAAATACAGAAACAGGGAGTTGATGCCAACTGCAGGACACTTATCTTGCATTCCTCTCATATTTTCTTCTCTTTCCAGAATGTCAAAAGAGCTCCCTGGCTGTATTACTATTCTTGTCTTCAACCTTTAGATATAACTACTGAATTAGCAGAACTGCTATTTGGTGTACAAAGTACCACTAGAGGAAACCACTAAAATTAGTGAAATTAGTATTAGCTAAAATTAGTAATTAGTTAAAATTAGTATTTTGTTAACTGATTTTACAGTCCATTAACAACTTTGAAAAAACTCATGTAGCTAAAACTCCTGATTTACACTTAGCTAGAACAAAGAAGACAACAAAAAAATTTGCGCTGTCTTAGCAAATAGCAAAATTTAGTTATACACCCTTAAAGGAGTTGATACAAAGCCAGTTTTTCTGAACTGATTATTTGAACTCCAACTCTTAAAATGGTTTAGGAAAAGGAACATCTGCTATTCCTTCATTTTGATGACTTAAAGCAAAGACCAGAAGTTGAGCACAGTTCTCAAGTCTTTTGTAAATCCATCAATTTCAGATGTCTACAGACAGAAAAATAGCAGACAAAAAGACAATTTTTTTAATGTCAGCAAGCTCCAGTCTTTCCTCCTCTCCAGATTTATTTTTTCTCATTATTAAAAAACAAAACAAACAAAAAAGACCCTTCACAAACCAACGTTGGCAGCTTATCTTCATGTCCTTTTTTAAATTTTTTTTCCCAGCAAATCATGGGTAGACTCCAGTTCAGGGAATTCCCCAAACCAAGGGAAGAATTATTGGTTTTGAAGTTTTAACCCTCTAGGTCACCAAATTAAGTTCAGCTCTCGTCAGCAGTGACTGGAAGCTTCTGCCATGCAGTAGCTATTTAAAGTTCTTGGTTGTGTCATTTCAATTTTCTGCAGATCCAGTCTTCAGAGAGGGCAGCAGAACAGTGCCATTCAAGAGGTCCTGTGGGATATCACCTGCTTTCAATTGCCAGGCCAGGTGGGAGCAGCAGTTCCCTAGGTTCCTGGTTATCCTGCCTGGTCTATGTTAATATTTCAGAAAGCACCAGATGCCTGTGTTTAAGCAAGGGAAATACATGCAACCCATAATTTCCAAATGCTCATTAAACTTCAGGATTACAATACTCATTCTCCTGAAGACCTTCTTTGCTTGCAGGCTGATGTACATGAGTGTAACAGGAGGAAGCAGAAGTGGTTCCCACTCATTTCTCTCTGTGAATGCAGAGCCATTCTTCTAATGTATCTTCTGGGGATTGCTTTGGACCAGATGAAAACAAACCCACACAGTGGAAAACTGTGGCACTTCATGACTACTTGCATGTCAGCGCATGACTTAAGTAGTCCTGTTAGTCTGAGGGGAACTTTAAGTTTAGAAGTTTACAAATTGACCTATTTGTAATATCTGAAAAGAATGGCAATTCACTTTCTGAAGTATTGCTGTGCATGATGAAATTTGAACTAATTACAACCATTCAGCTCTGGTTTTATTTAGAAGTTTAGCTCAGTTGACTGGAGCATGGTGCTAGTTACACCAAGAGTGTGGGTTCAATCCCTGTCTGGGGCCATTTACTTTAAGAGCTGGACTCAACAATCCTTGTGGATGCCTTCCAACTCAGAATACTCTGTGAGTCTGAAAAAAGCCTTGTACAATTTTTGGAAGATGATTAATTTTAAGAAAAACTATAAAATACAATTGGAAAAAATCATTATGGCTATTGGGACAGGAGGGGCCTGTTCATATATTTTTGGCATGGTTTTTCTGTTTGGCTGGTGGGAGGGCTGTTTTGTTGTTGTTTTTAGTATTACCATAATCATGCAGGATGTTCATACAAAAATTGCAGACAGACCACAGATTCTTATCTATCTCCAGTGTACTTTAGTCACTCAAAGGAATATTAGCAAATTTTCAGAATTTAGTAGATTTTAAATTAACTACTCATAAAAATATTTATTTTGTAAATTAGCATCAGTTGGAAGTACTTCACTTAAAATATGTTTAAAAAAGAGTTGTGTCTTCTTAATCAAAAGAATATCAGATTGCTGGCGCTGAAATGTTTTGTTGCCGGGACCTCATTTTTCACATTCTTTTCCAAATTCCCCAGGGGTCTATCCTGGAGGTAGGGTCATGGGACTACCCTAAAGGCTGCTTTGTGAATATGACCTTCCTGTTGGTGATGTGAACATCGTTTGCACAAAGTGATGCAAATCTAGGGGGCTTCCCGTTAGTTCACAGGAAATATAGTTATTCCTGTTGTTCCATATTTGGACAGAAACGACATTTAGAACAACTGTTTCCTCCAGCTACATTCTTTTACAGGAAGCTCTGGAAACAATCAAGGTATCTGCTTACTTAGGGAAATTTCAGAATATCACATTATGGAACTCCATACTGCACAGCTCAAAGCAAATAACTGCTTTGTGAATACAAACTAAAAAAGCCTCCCATGAGCATTATCTACTAACAGGCCTATTTCCATAGACTGTCAGATACTGCTCAGCCTCCAACAGAGAAGACTGTATTTACCAATCCATCCAGTAGGTTTTGCATGCTTTTCCTATACAAGAACTCCACTGTTAGTTTTATTTTCAAATAAGTGAAAAAAATTCCAGGTGCCAGTAAGATCTTCTGGTGTTGCAGCCACTGGTGTTTCTTCAGTGACAGCTGAGGATTAGAGCATGTTCCAGGGCTTCCTAACACCCAGTGACAGGCGCTCTCAGGAATACATTTCAAAGAGCATGACCCTTCCTAAATTCAATTATGGTAATCACTGCTAACAATCGTCACTCAGCTCTTCTACTTTGTGAACAGGCAAACTGAAGCCAGTTGATACAGGTAAGAAACTCCCATTCCTCATCTTGCTAACCTGAAAAAACCTGCAGAGAGGACAGGAAATCCTGTTGCAGAACCCCCCTCCATGGCTGTTGCAGAGTTCACCGTCCACCTCATGTACAACTACCCTGGAGTTCACAAAGCAAAGTGCAAATAAAGTCCTGCAGGGAATAGATCCAAACCCCTGTCCTGAAACATTTGGTGAAACTGGCATTAGCAATCCCTGCGTATACAAGTGAGGGCTAACAAAGCATCAAACTTCTTTCTTTTTCTTGAGGCAGAAAGGTTGGGGACTCTGAAACAAATCACACAAGTTTGTTTCTCTTGCTGCCTTATGGGATGGATCCACATAGCCACTACAGCACCTGCCAGAGGTACAAGGCTGGATCCAGCCATAACCTGGCAAAATGGAAGCGGTGTCAGTACAGTGGTGTGGTGGCTGGCGGTGCAAGGACAGGAGGCAGTCTTCTTGCTGTCTTCTCAATAAATCCACTCCTGCAGGGCTTCACTGCTTTCTAGAAATGTCTCAGAGTTTCTCTGGCCCCTGTGCCTTTGCTTTACAGTGCATGACCCCATTTTCACAAGCACAGGGGGTACCCATAGTAAGTCTGAGTGTGAAAGCCTGCCCCAAAACAGTTCCAGCAGGAAGGCAAAACACAATGCCATCAAAACTAGGCAGAGGCTGAGGGAGAGGTGGTGGTGGCGGCCACCAGCTCAGCAGGCATTGCAGCCCCTCTCAGGCACCTTCTACCTCCCAGCACTTTCCCAACCCAGCTGGAGGAAGGATGAGAGGGAACTGCCAAGGTGGATTCCCTCCCTCCCTCCTCCCACAGGGAGCAACCCTCTCTAAGCAGCACTGGGAATGAGGTAAGACATGGAGGCCATGGTGGCAACCACTGCCAGAGCTGTGCCACCATGGGTCACAAAGGGCACAGGACCTTGTGGCCATCCCTGTGGCTGCTGTGGGTTTGGTCCTGATGGAGAGACCACCTCTGCCACACTGTTCACCCAATCAGTAAGTCTTCCCTTTAAACCTGTCTGGCCCCAGCAAGCCCCCATTACATTGGGGAGTGCCCTGAAAGAGCAAGTCTGCAGGGGAGGTGCAGCCCTCCTGCGCTGCAGCCCCTGTCCAGCAAGGCATTTTCATAAACCCAAAAGCAAAGGAGATGCCTCAGGAAGCCAGAGATACACAGGAAGCCCATGAAGCCATTTTGCAGATGTGTACAGCACATCCATGAGCGGCGCTTTCCCTTCCCGTAGCTGATACACATGAACATAAAAAAAATACATTTAGAAGTAACAGCTTTTAAAAAACACAGTGCTGGGAAGCAGAGGCCTTCAGCCCCCACCATTCTTGCCTAGACTAAATAAACAGAGAAGCAATATCCTCTTAGTTGGGATGCACACCAAAGGATGTGAGAAAAGCACAGAAGATAAACTGGACTTCTGTGTTTGAGTGCAAAGAAAAACAAGTGACACACAGTCCAGCACAGGCACAGACTGCTGTGTCCTGAACTCACACCACCTGAGCAGGGCTTTCCCCTGAGCACTGTTTGTGCAGCTCCTAATTTCCTTTTACCACCCTCCTGCAGTGTGATCCATCACCAGTGGAGGAGGCTGTGTGCACTTCCAGGTAACACCATCACCACGCAAAAGTCTTGCCCAGGAGGCCTCCTGCCTTCATGTCACATACAGTGCATGACCAGGGTCCCCTTGCTCCTTTCTTAGCCCTTTGCTCCCCATCAGCAGTTCCTTACCCTTCAGCTCTCCCAAGCCTGAACTTGCATTGCTCAGGAAACATTGTGGCTTTATGTGGGTATGGCTGACCTGCAGCCAGGCTCTGCACAGGCTCGGGCAGCAGCTCCTCCGTGCTGCAATCAGTCCCTGAAGCTGTGACTGTACCAGCACAGCACCAACATCTGCAACACACAGCCCCGTCTCACCTTACCAGAAGATTTGCCCATACCTGTCAAATATTGCAGCTTCTGCAAGGAAAACCTTAATGGAAGACTCCACTGACCTCCATGGCATACTGCAGATATATACAACTCGCCACTAAAACCTTTCCAAGAGTCTCTGACGGGGCATTTAAAGATTAGCAATTTTACTAGAACATATGCAACTTCTATTGCATAAATTTATCAGAGTTGTCCAAGTGATTTCTTGAGTAAAACATGTGAAGTTATCTTTTCTTCTGAAAGGAGCCTCAACTTTTTCAAAACTTCTGACAATTAAATAGTAACAATCAATGTAAACAATTTTAAATACATTGTTTGCACGTCACAACACCAGCTCGCTCATCTCCTCAGTAATACTGGGAAGAGGAGACAGGTAGGGTAACAATGGCTTCACTCTGGCCAACAGACTCAACAATGAATCACAAGATTGTTAATGAGCAACTAATTTGTACATTTTAAGAGCCTTATGGTATTCTGGAAACAGCAGTAGTAACCACAGCAGTTCAACATCCTTGTCAAACACAGGATTTAAAAAGCATGTAGCATGTTTAGTCTACTTAGCAGCCAGCCAAAATACACAAAAATTCATTTGATAAACCTACTTAACCCACTTTTCTTCCCCACAGATCTCAAAGTTTTTCCAAGCAGGTTCATCCTGTGGCAATGTCACTGTTACAGTAAAAAAAAAAAAAAAAAAAAAAAAAAAGA
>NW_005054315.1:2039772-2078671 GCF_000277835.1 Geospiza fortis
AAAAAAAAAAAAAGAAGTAAAAAAAGCTGTATTTAATTGCCCTAGTGAAAGATTTCAGCCACTTCTTGCAGACAGTTGGCTCTAGAAACTACAGCACCACACGGAAGGTCTAAAATGGAAGAGTATTTCCTAAAATGAAATATGGGTTTGGATTATTTGCATTATAATACTACCATAATTTTTGGACTGGAAGCAGTACCAGAAGTCTACACCATGTGTTTTCTCTCAAATATTTTAACAAATTGCCATCATCATCAATCTATCTGGGCACCTTCTCTTAAGCTCCATCGTACAACTTTAGTTCTGTTACACTGATAATTTTAGCAACAAATCACTAGTCATTTATCAGTTTGGACTCCTAAAAAGCCATGAGGGGAAGTATTGCTTTCTTTGCTCCTTAACAGGACACTGAATTTTGTCTTTTGCTCCAGTCCAGGCTGCCATTGATTATGTCTCTTCAGGACACACCAACATCTTTTCTCCTAAAGACTCTGCATGCCCCAGAAATAATCCACTCAGTTCAAGCTACATTTCAAAGGACATTACTGCATATGTAAAGACTCCAGATGCATATGGGTCTGTCTGACTGTTGAAGAGTCACAACTTTCAAGAGATATCCCTCTTAAATGCAAAGCTCATGGTTTAACAAAAGCCCTTGCTCAACAGAGCAGTGAGGACTCAGCTCCTGTGAAGAAGCACAAAGATGATTGGCCAGAAGTCAAAAATGTGGGTTTTTACTTTCCTTTGCTGTTACAAAGAAATTATCCCAAAGGACACTTTATTCCTTTCTGAGAAGCACCAGCTAAGCAGAAAGACTTGGGCTTTTCCAAGTGGTGGTGTCTTTTAAGAACGAGTTTAGAGAGAAGGAAACACGAGGAAAAAAAGACCCCAAAACAAACCTCAACTCCCAAAACACATGGTGTTCAGTAACTGGATCGATAATTGAGAAGTAACCCCCAAATCACTATTTCAGTTCACATGTCTGCTGTGCAAGACTCAATAATGCCTCCGAGGCACCACCTCACATCTGGAGCAAGGTGCTGGCTCTAGATCCTTCAGACAATGCCAGCAGCAGGAAAATATTTCCCTCAATGAACAATAGCCTCTGTCTTTAACAAACACACTTGGACACCCATGGCTTACAACAGTTTGACTCCCTTCTACCTGACTTCAACAAAAACAGTGAAGATGAGCTTGCCACAGCCTCACCCCTATGGATGGCAAAACTTCTCTGAGAATTAGGAGTTATGGAGAGGAGCCCACATCTTTTGCTCTCTGATGGGCAGCAGTATCACAACATTGGAATACAAGCTAAAAATGACCTGAATGACTTGCAAGAGCTCACAGAATTTGTGTGCATTGGGCTTACAGGGAGTGGATGAATTGGATTTCTTTCAGGATGTTGCTGTCTTCCTTGTCCATCCAATGAACATCAAAATTACATGGAAAGAGGATTTAGGTGCAAATTAGATGGTTCAAACTCACACTTTGTTCCATTAAATGTACATTTCCAGTAGCTACACACCTTGTGTTGTATTCATTTCTTAGTTAAGAGCCTTACGGCATAAAGGAGTTCAGAGAAAGGTAGTACAAATCATCAGTGCGGATTATATTGCCCTGAAGTCCTGTAGCCTGAATCTGTAACTTGCTCTGAATTCCACCCTTACATAAACATAGCAGAATATTTATTCTAGTAGAAACTATAGTGCCATGTCTTCCTATGCAAATTAGCTCCTTAATCCAAAAACCATTTTCACTTGCAACTGGATTGTGACATTCTAAATACACATTGCACTGCAAATAAACATATCAATTAAAGAGGAATTAGTATTAAAAAAGTAACTGAGTAATAACATAGACTGATTGTCAAACAACTTTTTTTCTTTTAATTTATTTTTCAGCCATGGAACTCACTTTTACTTATGTGGCGGGTCAACTGGATGCCATTTTTAAAACATTGTTGCAAGTTAAAACCAGTGCTATTGACATGTTCTCAAATTTATTTGTCTGGCCCAAATGAAAAACAGACAAAATTTTCTCCAACCCATATTTTTCCAAATTGACATTTGAAAATCCAGTTTTAATAAAAATTGAAATGTTGGAGAATGAGAGCAAAATAGCCACAGGAAATGTTATTTTAGCGTGCAACATTTGCCAGACGCAAAAGGAAACAAACTTGTCAGTCCTCTCTTTCTTTTATGTTTCTTTGTTGACTAGACAGGAAGCTGACAAAAATTGATTTTTTTCCTCTTGTAAAGCATACAACATAATTTTTATTGTACCACTTCAGCTGCAGACTGCATTTTGTAAATAAAAGCATACTTCATGAGCATCCAGGGAAGCGCTTGGTATCTGACAGTTTACAAAAATGCAGTACTAATTAGGTACAAGAAGAAAAGTAAATAGCGCTCATTGCAGAAACGGAAATAACATGATTTAGAAGAGAGGCTGAAAATCCATTATTTTCTACAGCAACTTCCTGAGTGATGGAAAAGTTATAGTTGAGTAAAATTAAACATTTTCCTAACCTGTATTCCTGCCGGTAAAGGTCAGCAGAAGTGCAAACATTGATGAACATTGAGATTCAGCTGTAAATATTTTGTGAGCAGCTTATTTAAAAACTGTAAGAAGCAGACAGATAATGTTTCAGCAATAAGATATCTTCCACTGATTAAGCAGACACAAATAGGCTTTAAAATCCATGCTTGTTATTTAGAATTAGAAACAATAAGCTTAAGGTCATTCATCCAGTGAAAGGTCAATACTAAAGATCTCATACTTCATCAAAAAATTAATCAAAATTTTCTGAAGTTAATAAACACGGGCTATTAGAGAAGCAGGCTAAGTATCCATTTCAGAGTTCTTCCAAAAAAAAAGGTCCTGCCAATGAGAGGTATAAGACACCCAAACGGCAAGACGAAGGATGCAAAAAAGGCCCTTCCTCCACAGAGACCTTTCCTCCTGGGACCTGCCACATGTTTGCTCTTCCTTCTGCAATCCAAGCCCTACTCTTGTCCTGCCACTTCAACACATCAAACCCACCCTGGAATTAAACTATGTGAGGACTACAGCAATGTTTTTACTCACATTTTTTTAATGGTACAGTTTAGTTTATTGAATTACCTTCACAATGAGGTCAATCAAATAAATGCTGCCATGGTGGAGGGGCAAGACAATGCAAACGGGACCATGGGCAAAACTGTCTAGGAACATTCTCATGTAGGGGGTTTAAGGTCACAAGTACTGCTGTCACAAGTACTTTAATTATCAAAGACATGTATCATTTTATGAGATAAATTGGTAAATTGATAAATTTATGAGCTATTGCATACTATTGTGACAGAAAAATATGGAGGTCCCCAGAGTTTACCTTCATACTAAAATACTATTGATCAGACTCCCTTCTCCAATAGAGTAATCAACAAAGGTACTTTCATTTTTATTGGTATTTGTGGAAGAAGGTTGACAGTATCTCTAAAGTTATGCTTATCTAAATTATTCTTGAAAAAAATATGATCATTACTTTCCATTTTCTATACCTGTATGACCTGCATGTTTAATAACCCCATTTCATCTGGGTTTGTAAGATATTTTTTAAAAATAGGTTGACCAGCTTTGTATCATTATGGATAATGGCTGAATTCATTGTAGCAGTTACTTGTAATGTGACTGCAAGCTTAGCCAGGCTTGCTAATTACAATGATCATACATTGTGGCACTAACAACATGGCTTTATACCATAATTAGCAAATCTCACGGGACTCAGAGAGATGTTGAAAAGGAGCTTTCCAAAACCCTTCCCAGCCTGTGAATACTCTAGAAAATATGTCATGCAGAGTACATCCAGAAAGAAACTTAAAATTTATAATTATCCTCCCTCCTTAAGCATACATCCTTGTGATCTGCAGTGTGCTCTCAGCCCTAACATACCAGCATAAACTCAAGAAAATTATGCTCAGATAATGTAAGTCCTCAAGTCACGCACAAAAGAAATGTGAAATCTCACACAGTCCTACCAGACCCGCATTTTGCTAGAATTAATGCTCATTGCAAATGGTAAGTGTATAGCTGTTTCAGAACATTCCACGTAGATTCATGGATGAAAAAAATGTTCAGCTTAATAATTTCACTATAAAATATGCAAATATTGACAAATTTAAGTAACAAGTGTCCTCAAAAAAACAGGAATAAAAGTGATAAATGTAAGCAAAACCACCCAAAGTCACATCACGAGACTGCCTTTCAATGCCAGCACATCTGCAGAAGTCACACTAAAACTCAAAGTTCAGAACATGTCATTCTTATGGCAACATCCTTAACGCGCCAGATGTATTCCCAAATCACTCCCTAGAACAGACCACACTTTAAACCAAGCATCTAAATAACACCTTTTTTTTTTAAATCTCATATTTACACTGCTTGAGAAGTTAAAAACTCAAGTCATTAAAATCACTACCTCTACTTAATAAAAGTGTGTGGTTAACCGAAAGGGTATTAATCCTGCCTATACACAACCTTAAACTTGTGACTGTGCCTTACAGACACACAGCAAGTGTTCATGACTGTCGAGGGGCCTTTCACTTTTGGCATTACCCTTAACTGGAGTTAAGTGACTTTATTGTTATCTTCTAGGTTGCTTTTTATTTAAAAAGTGTCATCCATTTAACTATCTTATAGATCAGAAATCTGCACTGTAAAGATCAAAAGGAGTATATAAATTTCAACAGAGTAATTACTAAAAAATATTCTTTTTAAACTAAAATCACATTTCCTTTGGGCTCAGCTCATGTTTCTTGCACAAGGAAAATGGTTACTCCATTTCAATTGGCTTATCTTTTTCTACTAGATGTAATTCAGAAGTTGAAAGAGAGGAAAAAAGTCAATTATTAAATAATTCAAGTTTTTAGGGCAGATTCAGTCTGCTTGATAAAGTAACCATTAGCATATTTTAACCAGACGTAATGTAAGCAAAAGTTTTACAAGGGGATTATTTCCTTAATTTCACTGGTGCTTGCTTTAAAGGGGATATTTATTTATATTAGGTTTTTATAATATTTATTATTCTCTGTCTCTAACAGTTTATTTGATCATCAAGTAAAATAATTTGGGTTTGGAAAGTACCTCATTAAGATAAAACATTTAATTGAAGTAATATACAGGCCTAGAAAGATACAGAAGTTCTTTATTTAAAAGCATTTTAATAACTAAAATGTGCAAATGCCAGTAGTTCCCAAAGTCATCAGAAAATGAAGGGTTAACACCCCATCATCGCCTGACACGACCTGAGTGAGCATCACTCTAGATTGGCACTACTTGGAGGACTCACAGTGGAGAAAGGAAAGCAGGAAAACAGCATTGCTATGCAGGATAGGGCAAGCCTGGATGTGGGACAGGACAACCCTGGATGTGGGACAGACTGGGGAGTGAGAGGCTGCAAAGCAGAGCCATGGAAAGGGACTTGGGGTTCCTGGTCAGTGGCAAGTTGAACATGAGCCAGCAGTGCCCTGGCAGCCAGGAGGGCAAACCCTGTCCTGGGGGGCATCAGGCACAGCATGGCCAGCTGGGCAAGGGAGGGGATTGTCCTGCTCTGCTCTGAGCTGGGGCGGCCTCACCTCAAGTTTTGGGTGCCACAATATAAAAAAGATACTGAACTATTGGAGAGCATCCAGAGGAGGGCAATAAAGATGATGAAGGGCCTTGAGGGGAAGCCTTATGGGCTGAGGTCACTTGGTCTGTTCAGCCTGGAGAAGCGGAGGCTGAGGGGAGAGCTCATTGCAGCTTCCTCACAAGGGGAAGAGGAGGGGCAGGCACTGATCTCTTCTCTCTGGTGACCAGTGACAGGACCCAAGGGAATGGCCTGGAGTTGTATAAGGGAAGGTTTAGGTTGGATATAAGGAAAAGGTTCTTCACCCAGAAGAACCGCTGGGCATTGGAACAGGCTCCTCAGGGAGGTGGTCACAGCACCAGCCTGGCAGAGCTCAAGAAGCATTTGGACAATGCTCTTGGGCACAGGGTGTGATTCTCTGGATAACCTGCCTAGGGTCAGGAGTTTGATGATCCTCCTGGGCCTATTCCAATTCAGGAGGTTCTATGATGTATGATTAGGAGTTCTGGTTGACAAATAAAAGCAGAACAAAGAACAGAGGCAGGTTGTCCCAAGCTGGAGAAGGAGGAGAAGGACATTCAGATTGCAGAACCTGTAGGACTCTCCACACGGGCAGATCCAAGATTATGAATTGCAATTTTATTCTGTCTGGCATTCCTTTCAACTCCAACTAAAATTAGAGGGGGGGAAAAAAAAAGCAAAACTAATCTCCACAGACCTCAACAGAAATCAGAATCCAAACATCTGCAGTCACAAACATACTCATGCCACAGTGTCTCACAGATGGATCATACTCTACAGTGATTTACAAACTGTACACACCAACAGAATGGCTGGGAGGATGGATGCTGTTTGCCAAAACAAAAACTGGACCCAGACAGAAAAAGGATACATGTGGTTTTTTTATTTTGATATGCACCCATAATACCTGACTCCTTGCCACAATTTCTTCAAAAAGGAGACAAAAGTGGTGTTAAATAGGCCATGCAAATCAAAACACCTTCAAGAGGTTCTGAACATCCAACAAGTTTTGAGGAACTAAATGAGCATTCTGCTGATAGGGAAACACTTAAAGCATCCAAGTTTATAAACATAAGTAATGAGAAACCACTGGACAAAACATATACAAAATTTATGCAACAAAGAGTTCAGCAACACCATTAACATTCATACCTCCTTTATAAAAATCAAAATAAATGTCACAATTTTCAAATGTACAGGGCACTAAGCAGAATTAAACCACTGCAATAGTTTCTTTCAACAGTGTTGCACCTATCACATCACCTAAAATTACGATCAGAAACTTCAGAGTATTCAACAACTTTGAAAAATCTTGTTAGATTTAGATTTGGCTATATGAGCACAACTTTTATTGAAGAAATATGACTACATTCAGTCTAATCTTCTGAGTCAGAGAGCTTTATTAATTCAAGAGGCACTCCAACTAGCCTAAGTAAAACAAGATCACCATAAATTCTCTTACCTTCAGTATAGGATCCTGACTTTATCACTATTTATTAGTAATAAATAAATATTCAATATAGCCGTTTTATTTCTCACATGATAAGAATTTCACATCCTCTATTAAGAATAGCATGTTATAAATAAAGTCATCTCATATAAAGTCTCCACACCTGGCAGATTTTCTGAAATAATCCAAAATACCAAAATCAAAGTTAGGAGCTGCTTAGGTAAACAGTTAGCTTAACTGCAAAAGCAAAAGAGCCCTGATTTTATCTCAGAAGCATGTCACCATCCCAGGATGTATTGAACAGATGTCTTGAAATGTACACATCAAAAACACCAATGCTCAAACCAAGGCATCCTGTAGCAGTACCTTGTATCACTTTTTAGATCATGGAGTCACCATTTCATCCCCTGGAAAAACTCTACACAAAAATAGCATCTGTCGGAAGATGGAAACATCAAGCAACCAGCACCACAAAGATTCTGCTATACTCATTAAGACAGCATCCTTCTTCCTTTGGTCTTGTTTTTCACATCCTTCCTTCCTTTTAGGTGGCTGTGTGTCGCCATTTTGTAAAGAATAAAGCATCTGAATTTTATCATTGCAAACCCTCAAATTTATTACTTCCAGAATTTTTAAATAATTGTGGAGAAGTAATGGAACATTTTAAAAAATGTGCCTGTTACTAAAATAAAAAACAAACAAAAAGTACATTTAAAATGCTCTGGTTTCTCTTAACAATCATTATTAATTTCAAATACCTAATGAAAAAGTCCATTCTAAAGTAAAAGGCACAAGACAACTGACTTTCATAATTTTTCCCTTACATACTCTCATGGTCTTTTCTATCTTGAGTGCTACTTGTAATATGTGCACCACCTCCTAAATATTTGAATCAAAAGTAAACTTCCATTAGGCTCTAAGAAACATGTGCAAAAGTACAGAAAGCTTTTGATTATTTCTGACCAGAAGACACCACTGGCAGTTAAATGTTGTATTAAGGGTACTTTGGCAGTGAAAAGCTCGAGGACAAACTAAACAATGCCCAAGTTGTTCTATGCTGAAGAATCCTTAGGTTGGCTCCTTCTACATGCACAGTGCTGGACGAGCTCACACCTGGGACAACAGACACATTTCCAGCTCACATCCTAATCCTACTCTTGGCAATTTGTGAAATGCCTCAGCCATGTCCTGTGCGGAAACTTCCACACCAGTGACAGGTCCCTGGAGACCTTATTTTATTTTATAGCTTGCTTGTATGGTAATGTGACAGATTTGTTCCACCTTGTAAAGGCATGCAGCAGCATTAATATTTAGTTGTTGGTTTGCTCTACCAATTCACATTCTTTAACTGTGTAGCATGACCAGATTTGGACTTGGATGACCATGAAATGGCAAGAGCTGTTCTAGCAATGCAAATGCAGTACCTGTATAATAATAAATCTACTATAAAAATAAATTCATTTTACTGACACTAGCTTAAGAATCCTTGAACGGTACTTCAAGGATTTAGTAATGTGATACTTTAAGTATTATAGAAGTGGACTATAAAAATGCATTATTACAGAAATAAATTTTCTACAAAGTCTTAGCCTTTACCCAGAAAAAATAACATTAGAGAGGTGTATGTTGAACAACTGCTTTTCAGTGACTACTGTAATATTTGTCCTCCCATTTTCACTTCAACATAGAAATTTACTCCACTTCATATTTTCACTTTCAAGCAAAACCAGCTGATTTTTCATGTTCTTTCAGTTTTTGAAAATTAGTTCCTGGCAATGATTTAATCTCTCCTCCACACCAAAAAAGATTAGATTACAATTACAAAGCACCAAAACCAGGAAATGTTGTAAACTCTGACACAGTTTGAACTATACTGGTTCAAATGACACAGTGAAATTTTCTTAAACGTCACCATTTGTCTACATAGCCTTTTAACCTTTGACTCCTAGAAGAGTTGCTTCAGAAACAGCTTCTTCTAGGAGTGAAGTCATCACCAGGCCATAAGAATTAAGAAGGGATATTTAAGATACTTCCAAATCATGGCACATTTGTATTTCATTACTGAATGAATTACAATACATGTCTGGAAATAAAAAATATAAAAACAATCCTTCACTATACTTCCTTTGTTGACAGAGCTGGAAGTTCAGTTGGTCAGTGGGATATTCATGTCAATGGAGACAAAAATTGTACTTATTGTGTGGATCTTCACAATACAGACATTTAATTTCAATTAATTCCCCCAAAGACACACATCAGTTAAGCTCCCACTACCAGCATTCCTTAGACAAATGGACTATCTCTTTGTATTGTCACCAATTTACTGAAATAGTATTCAGAGCACACCTGTTTCCATCATTCCTTTTACACACTTAACTAAGAGAAGAGAAAATATTTCTAAGAAAAAAACCAACATTCTTTAGAACAGCAAACTTGAGATGACCTACATCCCCAACTGGGATGAGCTCTACTCTGAGCCTAGCATCATGTATCTTGGCTCTAACCAGACAATTAATGTAAAAACAAAACAAAAAAGCTATTTTAAATATTCATTTATTTCAAGTATCAACATAATTAAATGACATGCAAATAAGCAAGGGGGAAAAATTAAATATAGCCTTTGAACTATGATTAACAGGATCCCAGGGGAAATGAAGCAACCTCCTAGAAGCAGCGTACACTGGACAGCATGGCGAATGGGATGAGCAGGACAGGGGATGCAATCACACACAGTTTCAGAACCATGCAGGACTGATGGACAAGTGCAGAAGTATCCAAAACCCTGGGGAGGCTTCCTGTACTGGGAGGCTGGGAGTATGGAAATGGCAAAAAGCCAAAAGGAAACAGGTTTTTTTCTGTGACAAAAAGGACCAGATAAGAGGATGGAGTGAAGAGGCTGCTGGGATGAGTGCATTAGACCATGGTACCTAGAGAAAGGTGAAAATGTCATTAGCTGTAACCCAGGGCAAATAAAACAAGGGAAGCCTCAGAAAGGGAACTGTGAGAGTCTCCTGCTGATGAGGCATCAGAGGTACAGGAATCAGATATGGAGAAGTGGAGAATATGAAGGAGTTTGATTCACAGAAGACTGGTGAGCAGGAGATGATCAGTGAAAAGGTGAGCTGTGAAAAAAGATGAATCCCCCAGATAGGCCACAGATGAGCAGTAAACGGAGGCTAGGTCAAGACTGTGGACTAAAGGAAGAGAGGGTACCATAGGGAGGTCTCTGTCCATCCCTGGCTCCTCCAGTCTGGGTGTGTTGACACTTACAGCCCTTGGCACATAGGGCTGCCACCCAATCCTAACACAAGGTAAATATTTTTGTTTCCTACCAAGAATCCTTCTCATCTTGGCCAACTTTTATGAATCAGCACCTCATATTTTTGTGGCTCTTAAGCACAGGGGGAACACCCCTCTTTCTTTTTGGCTTCTAAGTAATTATAAAAAATACTAAAAAAATAATTGTTTGCATCCCTCTATTGAACATTGTTTGCCTGCAGTTTAGAATACCCAGGATCTGAGGTTTTATTATAATTACATGCACAAAGTCTAAGCTCTGAAAAGAAATGTCATCTCAAATTACAAAGATGTGTCACTGCAACAACACAGTCTTCCTTTTCCCACTAGGGGAAGCATTATCTTCATTACAAATACAATGCTTAAAAAACTCACCCTGAAATACTAAATCCATGGTTCAAGTAATTTAATGTAAGCTGCACATACATCCAAGGCCCTATGTGAACCAAATTAAGAGAACAATATATTGGCTCTGTCTTTTTGCTAAACTGTCCCCATACATATGTTTTGTGTAAAATGTAAAAAGTGCTGAAAAGCTGTGCTACATGGGAGGGCAAGCAAGCAGGGTGAGCAAAGAGCCTTTCAGGAGACACTGGAGTTTTCTTCAACACTGACTGGCATGTTTGGCAGCACATATCCCTCACCCCTGTCAACATTATAAACATTAAAACTGCTCTCTGCTCCCAAACAGGTCCCCACTCAGTTCAACCACGTTCCCTGAAGTTTTTCAATACTGCCTCATAACTCCTATGAGCATTCAGTCCCAAAGATGATCAAAAATTCACAGTTACAGGCCATATGAAGAATCTTGGAGAATGATAAATTTGGCTACCAAGAAAGAACAGCATTGGACAAAGACTTATTTTGTGAAGCATGTTCTTACATTTCTAATTTCTCTGAAAAAATAAAAGCTTCACTCATGTTTCTTCCTTAATTGATTTTTTTTGCACTTTTCTTCCCCAATATTTGAAAAAAAAATGTAAGCAAAGGGTCAGGAGGAACAGGCAATTAGGCTCTCCATCTGTGTACAACCCCAGAAAAAGACCTAAAGATCATCTAAACCTTTTACACATTTATTTTTCAGGCAGTTTGAGGTGCATTCAAGCAAAGCCGTTTTGCTCATAGCAATCACCCACAGCCTCCTTCTTGAAACAAACAAACAAACAAACAAACAAAAAATTTAAAAGCAGTTCCCTTATGCATCTCACAAATAGGAAGATGGGGAATGAAGAAACATAGAAATATAGCTTGTGAATAGGTTTGATTAGTTTTCCAAGTGTTTATTTATGCACACTGAAACTGAGTTTAATTGCCAATATTTGAGAGAACTACAGGACATCATGTAATGCCTAACAGTCCTTCTGCTCTTCTGAAGCAAAATAAATTTAATTGAAGGTATCTTATAAATTAAATTATTAATTAAATAAATTTAATTGAAGGTATCATTGCCTACATTGAATTTCTGCTGGTGTATACTTGCAGTTAAGAGTCATGTTTTCTCTTTAAGTTGTAATACTAGAAAATAGTATCTGAAAAACAGACCTCAAGACCTCCTAAGCCTACTGTCTCAAGAGAGGATCAACTATACTTCACCTAACGCTTCTCTGTCTTTGCTAAAACTTAGTACTTTAGTGACCAATCTGAATCCTTCTCCTGGAAATTTAATGATTCTTGTCTTACCTGGAGAACAGAAAGAATTTATTCTTACCCACTTAAAAACAACTTTTCAGTTAGCTAATTTTTTTGGATCTTTTTCTTTTCTCACATTTCAGAGAAGTGATGTCCCTCCTTTTTTTCCAGAGAGGATACACAAGCCTCCCATGGAGGATGGTACAGTACTGTCTCCCTCTCCCATTTGACCCAACATTTACACGTGACATTTCCATCACAAAGTAGAAGAGACTCGTTAAAATAATTACTGAAATCACTGTTATCTGCTCCTTCCCCACTCTCCATGTGCTACTGTGTTGCAGAGCCACGGAGCTGATTTAATGCAGCTGGTGCCAGCATGAGCTGCGTGGGCGTTTATTTACATGGGTGCTTCTGTTTAGTCGGCCAGAGATCTTTCTGAAGAATTTGAGGAAAACTGAGTAGTCTGAATGAGTTCACAGGTATTCTTTTCCCAGTATTTAAAGGGGGTTATTACAGCTTCTCTGTCCTCATATAACTTCTCAAAGATAGGTGCTGACAACTGTAAGACTGCTACAGCCCACTCACCGAAGGTGGAGCTGAGTCTGTCTCAGTCAACTCAGTCACTGCCTCCATAAAGGAATCATCCCATTCTCCCCCCTAACAAGAAGACTGTTTTTAAAAGAATAATTCTGCTTTTCACAGGCTAGAAAACTTAAATTGCCTCAGAGTAGGGGGATTACAGCAGACGTAACAAGAGTTCAGTGCTAAGTGTAAGAAGATACAGCCAATCACATCAGGCATAGTGTACCACTACACTCTCATAGTTCTTATATTCTGGAACTTCAGGGTTACATTCACGAGGCAGTGCTGTAGGTCCACCAAGAGTTGATGTAAGCACAGCCACCAAAAGTAGACTTCTCCCTGATGCCCTTCTACCAGCAACATAAGTGCGCAGTGGACTCGGTAGGTGAAAGCAGTTTTCCGAAAATTAACATAACAAAGCATTCTTAAAACAGCAAAACTTTTGAGCCAAATCAACTCCCTGCCCTGTTTTGCCACATAACTGGATGAATTCCTGTGGCAGCACAAGAAGGGGCAGAGTTCAGGAGTGGGAGTAAGCTCCTGGGACTGGGCAGGGGCAGGAGAGAGACACTGCATCGTTTAATGGCTCTGCAGCTTAAAAAAGCTAGACTGAGAGTGCTGCCATGAGTCTGAGTCATGGGGGTCAAATGACTTTAAAATAACCATCTAATTTTAAGTAGGTTCTAGCTTGCTCTCTCCCCAAGATAGCTCAGACTCCTCATGATGCATGCATTAACCACCTGAACATAGAAGCCTCAGTCATGAGGTTTTCATCTCCAGTTACTAAGGTGCAGCTTCTTGCCTTTTGGTTTTCCCTTACCATCTGCAAGCACAAGGAGTATCTATTATGTCCCCAGATCCTTTTATTTCATTCATCCCTTTCCAAGTTTGTCCCTGTATGCCTGTGGTACTTCTAAAGGTTTCTAGTAATTTGGCCTCACTGCCATTTTCTGTGGAATGTGCCCCAACTCCCTCAATCTCTTCAGTGCATCTCTCAATTAGTTTCTGATTACACTTTCTGATTTTCCCACTGCGGTTGTAGAGTTTATGCTGCTTAAAAGTACAACACTAACTGTTTAGTCTTGCTTCCAGCAAGATCCTACCAAAGCATCCCAGAGCCTGCTGAAGACTGTCTACTTCAACTTTATTCTTCCAACTACTTTCTACTTCTTTCCCCTTTCAGAAATTATTAAAACTATCATTCACAATCATCACCAACCACAATTCACAATTCCACACCATTTTCATAATCTCTGGAAGTCCATCTGAACAGGTGAAAACCAAATCTAAAGGGCCCGTGTCCCTAAAATTCCCTTTTTTTGGTCTTAATAGACCAATACTCCTACTATGTCCTTTTTCAGCCTAAGAAGTTATTTCAATTTCCCACTTTCCTATGAAAAATGCAAGTGGTATATCCTTATGTTAGGGCTTGGTTTAGGATGTATGCTAATAAACAGGATATTAAGTAACAAAATCTGTCAGACGAGAACACATACTGGGAAAATATGCACTCACAGAAAACAGCATTATGAAGCTTCGTGAAAATTTTGACATGAATGAAAGAGTATTTTATTATCTGTGCATTCCAATTTCTCTGCCACCCCCACAAATATCCCTGGACAGCAGACACATTATCCCTCCTATTCTAAGGACACGTATCTAATCCATTACAGGGCATGCTTGGGTCCACAGAGCAAGCTGTAGTAAGCTGTTAGATTAGTTCCAAGCCAAACATTAACTCTCAGTGAAAAAAATCCCAGATGCCTGGGGAGAAAGGGAGTGGATAAGAAAAGTTTGCTGCATTACAGAGCACTGGGTAATAACACTACTTGAAACACACGAGGGAATGAACCCAGGAGATGTACCTTGTCCTCGATGCTCTAGCTTTATTTCAGGTCTAGGTGTGAAGATTTGATTTTTTTCCCTACCATCTTTCATGCATTTCAGTACTGCACCAAATGAACAGGGCTTGGCTACAGGCACACTTGCAATAAATGCATTATCCAAATCACCTGCTAATTAATAAATTAAATAACTCTTTTAATTCAAAACACAGAAGCAGATGGGTTTGCTCCAGACTCAGTTTGCCCACCAAAAAAGCCCCATTCCTTTGATGTAAGATCAGATAATGATGGTTAGTCTAGCAGGCTGTATGATCTCAAAGCTTATTTAGCTTGTAAATTCTCAGGCAGTCATCATCATTTGTTCCACAGTAAAGACCCATTTAGTGAAGAACCAAAAAAAACCCAACCCAATGGGAACTCACTTGCCTGTTTTTGGTTATTGGGAAGACTTTCATTGATATTCCTGGCTTGGCATATTTTTTCCACTGTACACAAAGATGACAAAGGTCATGCAATAGCATTTAAAATTTCTCATAGAACATAAATGAATCATGACTCATCCACGGGTACAGCACGTCCTTTATTTTTCTCTCGAGTAAGAGATAGTACCAAGTTTTTGTTTGCAGCTGCACAAACTGAATATGAAAGATATATATCCCTGAACATATGTTTCTAAAATTCACAGTGGAACAATTGTACTCAAGTTTTCAAAACTGAGCACACACGAGGCAGTCTGGAAGAACATCAGTAATCTTCACAGTAAACATCTAGTGACGCGTATCTCCAACATGTTGCAATACAGGAGATTAAGACAAAAGCCATCTTCAATTAACAGATCAGTGGTGGCATCTGACCATTAGTCTTCCAAGAATTAGTCACATTTGGTCAGCATAACAAGGTTGCAAATATTAGGGCTCCCATATGTTATGTCTTCACTTGACCCCCATCATCTCAGTCACCTTTCCCGCCTTCCCTTGTGTCCACACTGTCACCCTCATCCCCACAGCAGCTCCAAGTTCCTCTCTCAGGGAACAAAGGGACAAAAAGAGGCTTACTTCTGTCCCCACTTTCTTTGAAGTCAGAAACATGGCAGCCACTCCAAACAGAAATGGGTTTGTCCTGGGCAGCCAGGGGCCCCCTGTCTCCCACCTGCCTATAGCTAAAGCAATGGAGGGGAGGAAAAGCACAGCACTCAAGACCAGGGGCATCCAGACTTCCAAAAGAGCTCCATTACCATGGCCATCAGCCAGCTGAGCACAGCTGCTTCCTTTCTAATCTTTGTTTCCAGTGATTTAAGGTAAAATTTTTCTCACATGCAATTCTCTGCTGTAAAATCCATTTGCCTTAAACTTAGAAGCAATCATCATCAGCCTCACCTGACTTTGATACTCCTGGCTCATCAAACACACTGGGATGCACAGAATTTCACTTATTGCACAAGTTGCTTCTGTACCAACTTATTAACTGGAGAGAAAAAAAAAGGGCAATGAAATATCCTACATCTACAGGCTTAGGTAGCTTTCATTTGCTGAAGCAATTTTGTGCTTCATAAATCAAGTTGTATATTTAACCACTTTAGGTTAATCTGTATCAGGGTGCACAGCAGAGGCAGGGTGGACATTTTGGCCAGCTTCAAGTATTCAATCTCCTGCCTTTCAGCCCAACTGAGGCTCACCCTGCTGTCCTCAGGCAGGCAGAAAGTTACAGTATTATGAAAGAGCCGAGACAACAAGGCAGAAATACAAGCTGATTTCTATTATGTCATGTAAAGTTTTGTTTAGTACAGACATGAATTAAATTGGCAGATTAATTTAATAGGGCAGAACACAAGAGTAAAAGGCATGACAGCTTGTGTTCCATTTCTGTGGGACACAGAGCTGCCCCTATTAACTTCAAATTATCTCCTTTTATGGACTCCAATCTTTTTGTATTTTTCACAACTGTAACTGGATGACGGGTTAAATACTCGGAAGAACGCAATAATGTTTTTTTTCTGCAGCCAGCACAGAGAGGAGAATCGCTGAACTCGCTGCTTTTATGAAACAGGAAACTGTGTTTTGGGCTCATCTGATTCACACTGCTTCCCACTGCCACCCTTAGGCAGAGGTGGTTTGGTCCCCCAGCCCCTGTGCCACGGAGGGAACTGGAAGCTCTACCAATGCTTTTGTTTCCAATCTTCCACCTGTTTATTCTAACACTCATACTTCTTTAAGGTAAAAAACCTTCCCTATAGCTGAGAACAAATTACTGAGAATTTTTATTGTACAACTATACTCACCCTTCCACTCTCCTATAAACAAAATCAGATTGAAAAGCCACACAGCTATGGAAGCATTTCAACAGCTTTTAAAAATCAAAATATCCCTGACTATTAGACAGGTGTGTTAGCTCAAGCCCACAGCACAAATCAAATCAAATCAATGACAAACACTCCTTTTTCTGTGTCCTTACCAGCACAAAGTTGTATTGGTGCCCAGTCCAATGTGCTTGGCATAAGCAGTGGCCAAGCTGGATGCTCTGGCCATCTATCACTTTAATTGCTGAGAAGGGTACTGGGAAGTGAAATGTCTCTCCCTCCCTTGTTTCTAGCTTTGATACAATCAAAGGCGGACAGACAGCTGAGAATCCAATCTCTTCACAACACCAGAGCCCAGCACTGGGAGCAGGTGGTATAGGAAGCTCATTAAAGCTCGAGAGTGTATCCACAAAACAAATAGAGGAAAGCAGCAAAGCAGGAGCCCACACAAAGGCATCCTTTCTCTCCTCATCTGCAGGAGCCATCTCTCACCTACAAAAGCTACTCTGCAGGCACTACTATTGGAAGTTTTAACTTTCTCTGCAATTCTTTCATCTAAATACAAAATAGGGCTCAAACTACAGAGGTGAGGAGGTTCATTGAAACAAAGAAATCATCTGCACTTAACTGGGGTGAGTCAAAGCTCAGGCCTTTCAAAACAGTTTTAGAAGCACCTGTTCTTCAAAAGTCCTTGTTTCTGTCAAATTCCTTTCAGGCCCAAATGTCCTGCATCTCAGTGAAATGAGGCCCGCGCAAGATTCGGATTTTGATCTAAATATGTTGAAAAATTTTACCTGAACAATAATCCGTTTTAATACTGAAACTCACTTATAAATTTCCTAAAAAAGCAAATACATGGCAGTGTAGTACTGAGGTGCCACACTCTTCCCTTGGGATATACTTTACCCCATACAATACCACTTGGGATTCAAAGTAACAGTTTATGGGTGAGTGATTAATAATTTATCTAGACAATATTTTTGCTTGATTTTTCCCTCAACTATGCAAGTCCAGCAGAAGTGAGGGGAGAGAGAGGAAGGGTGTTGACAAGTTTTGTCATCCTTGATGGTACCAGGTGACTAAACCAGGCAATCTAAACCAGGTGCCTGAAAATGGAAGTAGACATTTCAACACCACTTTGACCTCCTTTGTATGTACAGTAAACAACTGGAAACCACATTTGTGCTTCCTCCTTATGGCATTGTTCAACCAAAACTGAGCAGGCCTGGCCACATCCCCAGCCAGGACAAGTGATCATCAGCACTGCTCATCTGTGTACAGTTCTTCTGGGGTGGGCAGGACTGACAACAGAAACCATGGTTACCCCTCAAGGCCATACCCCACTGCTGGAAAGCTGGACAAAACACTTGGCAAGACAAGCTCCTTTTGACTGGTTCTGAACTTCAAAATAGCTGGTTCACAGCTATGAATGGATTTTTACAGATTCCTGAGCATCACAATAAATCTCTTCACCTTCTGCTTTGAAGGTATGGCATTTTTTAAATTCTTATTTCTCTAACATATAAAATCCATTTATAGCACACAAAAAATTAACGCCACACAAAACCATTGCACGTACAGTGCCCTGAAGAACAGCTGAAAGAATGACTATGTTAGAAATACCATAATAAAAGGAAGACAAAGTTTAAGATTTATGTACTGCAGGAGTCTTAATCTAGGTATCTACCTATTTCTCACCACCTACAATCAAAACTGTTCTACAGTGAAAATTAGACACATCTGCTAACAAATATATGTACTACCTCAGATACCCCAGACTTTGGTAGAAATAAAGCCTGACCCTCAGCACACACATACATGCACAGGCATCTCTTGCTATGAAATTGTGAATGGAAAATTAGAAGCAAAGCAGCTAAAGGCAGGGCTAATAACAAAGATGTACATTACCAGTCTGAGTCTAAGAATGTAAACTTAGGGTGAAAACAAGATTGGCATTATATTGGCATTACTTCATTTTAGTACTGTTGCTTAATCTGTATATCTAATTCCTCACATAAAGCTTGACTTTGTGCTAAATAAGAAATGCCTTTGCACTCCACCAGCAGCCTCTGTCCATTTTACAAAGAGGGAACATCCATTTATTTCATCTAAAGGTCAAAAGTGAAATGCCTTTGGGAGATCCCATGCAACCTTAAAATAAAAGTCGCATTCCTGAACTCCGAACTATCTAGAATGCAACACAATGTCATTATTATTCCTTTGAAAATGTAAAACAATTGATCATTTATATTAAAAGCAAAACTCTTTAAAAAGAACTGACCCTAAAAACCAATGAAATACCAACAGTGAGAATTTTAAATCTTGCTGTTCAAGAAGTGCAACTTATTTTCCCTGCAGTTTTATACATTATGGAAGTCATAACACCCGTAAATGTTTAAAAGACGTGATGTAATCCTAGTATTTGTTCACTTTGAATAAAAGGAAAACAATTCTTATTCAAACACCAACAGTAGCCAAAGCAGCCAGTCCCACATTTCCTCAAACGTTTTAGTGATTCTTAGTAGATTATGTTTATGCCATGATACCTACCTGCAACTGTTAATATCAATTAATATCAATATTTCCTGACCCCATTTAGCAAAATCAGAACACAGATCCAGTGGAGCAGGAACTTGTGTCTGTCAGGTTTCTTATAGCTTCCTTCTTAATTTCTAAGTCTTAGTACAGCCTTAAGCCCAGTGTTCAAGATCTAAACTAAAGCTCGCTGAAACAACAGGTGGCTATTTAGTTCTTCTAAGTCTCAAAATTATTGGAAGTGCAAGCTATAATACAATATTACACTCCTGCAATATTACACTCAACCTCCTAATTTTTCCCTTCTACTGTACTTCTGCTCAGCTTGTTAGCAAATTGAAAATGACACATTTCTTTTTGTCCTAAAAGCTATATAAAATTACACATTGCTTATCCAGCTTCACAGCGTCAAATTACTTTACTCAGAGGAGGCATATCATGATCTTTTTGGACAACTTAAGACCTTTTTTGTAATTAATTACCACTTTAAACAGATAATTAGAACAATCTCCCAACACAGTGTGTGGTTAGTACATGTACAATGCACACCAGGTTGATGATTACTTTCGAGGTGCTCACTGCCATCAGTAGATGCCTGGGGCTACCAGCAGTGTATAGAAGGCACCACGTGTAGGAGGACATGTCCTGTCACAGTGCCAACGTTGATCTTCTGAAAGATACTCTCCTCTCTAAGGAGAAACATGCTTAGGAAAACCTCAAGTTTTACACAGTTAACAGTAATAATATACAATTTTCTACTACCAAAGATAATTCAAAACAGGTTGCAAAAACCTGCATCTGTCTACATGAGGCCTAAAAACAACCATACTGCTGTTTCACCACTGCTTCATCTGAATACATAGATTTTATCATTCTCCAGTTGTTTCAACACGGCTTTAAGCCAGTTTTAAAAGCTCTATATTCGTGACATAGAAGGCAGGTTTGCAAGGAAGCCCTGCAGCATCTGACCTTTTTATTTTCTCACGGTAATTTTAAGTGTAGAAGGAGACAGAGATAAACACAACACAGAACCCCGCCATAGCAAAAGCCCACTGAACTATTTCCAAGGAAAAAGACAGTTGTTCCATGAACTCTTCCATGTTTTTAGACATATTAATTATATCTGGCAACAGTTCAACAGAAAGGAAGGAACACCAAAGGAGAAGCACAGCCTAAGCATTTGTAATCAAACAGATTAAGCAGCTGTAAACTGGGAACTCCTGCTCATCAGCAGTTAAAAGGGCAAAATACTCAAATATACACAATGCTAACATCAAAACCCATAGTTTGCTGCCCTAATCTTTTCCTGCTTAATACAGACAAAGCTTGTAGGCCCGCCAATGTATATAAGGTCAAATGGTTTCAGGTAAGTAAGGTCAATGGTTTTTATGAAGAAAGATGGGTAAGACTGAAATAACCATCAAATACATGGGGGCTGGACTATTAAGGCAAAAGAACAAGAAGAAAAAGATGATAATGTAGGTAAGGTAAGATAAACAGGTAATGTAACTGGAAAGTAACCAGTACAGTCAGGTGAAAGACACTGGGCTGAGAAGATGAGAAGGAAGAAGCAAAAATGAAGGCTCTTTGGTGGACCAAACTGTAGTCTGGATGAGACACAGAAAAATGAATTTCCATTTCATCGTTGCTTCCAGTAAGTAAGTGTGAAGCCTTTCATAAAGGATTTCAAACACCACACCTTCCTCCTGCCCTGAGAAAGTGATGGAATAACTGAAAGCAGCAGGGAAATGGTACCTCTCATCACAATCTCTGTGATGCACCTACACCTCATAACCTTAGGACTGGGGAAAAAATGTCTTTCTTGAAAGAGTCCAAATGGGAAAAAATTACTTTTTTTTAAATCAATTTACTTTGTTCTTTGAACTATTTTTTGAGGTTTTAAATCTACAACCTTCTCTTTCCAAGCTAAAGCAAGTTAGGAAATACAAATTGAGGATGTTCTGTGAAAGCTCCACACAAGCCTGCACTGTTCCTTTCTTCTCAAGCAGCTCTTTTGCTCTCCTAACAGGCTGCAGCCATTAAATTACTTCTGCTCTGAGGCAACCCAAGCCCTCCACACCAGCCTGGCCTGGCCAAGGTTCCATCACCCCACCTGCCTTGCATTTCTCTTGCCTGGCAAGCCACAGCAAGGAACTCTGGTAGAAAATATTTATCCTTTCTAAAAATAGGTACCAGCTGTGAGAGAGCATGGCTATGCCTGGCCAGCACCAGCCCTACTCAGACCCATTTAATATGGAGAATGTGAAATCTCAGCACTAGGCTCTGCAATCCTAAAGCTGACTGCCTGCATGTCTGCTGCTTGGTTGCTGCTGCAGTGGAGGATGCACAGAGAGCTGAGACAGATAACTGGAAAGATATTTCCTGGTTAAGGCAGTTGCCTGGTGCCTTGGAGATTGGGATCCAGTCCCATTCTTTCCCATGAAATCAAATGAAGATGCTGCACAAATCATTTCCACACTTTTCACAGGCAGTCACTAATTATACATTCCCCATTTTTTCTACATGTTTAGTGTTGGATCTTTTCTCAAACCAAACATCTCAAAGTCCTGGCTTCAGCTGAAGTTACTGTGTTAAAAGCAGACTGTGAAATGCTACTGAATGCTAATTAGGAGGTACCTTTGACATTATCTTTTCCAGGCTTCCTCTCCCAAAGAATCAGCAAATAGCTATGAAATCTTTAGGAAAGGTTAAAGCTCCACTCTGGCTTGCACAGACAGAATGGGATGAAAAAACTGAGTGCAGCAATGCACTGCCTCCTTCCTTATGGGGAGTATGCTTATAAAAATCAGCACATGCTTTCTCAAAACATTCAGGTATTACTGTGATAAATGCCTAAGGAAGCTCATGAGAAGTTGAATGTATTTATTCTGCCTTCAAAGCACAACTTGATTATTAGACCTTAAGTCAGAAACAAGTCCAGAAGTTAGTGTAAGGCAAAAATTCCTGCGTCTTCCCTTGCTCAGTGAGCACATTCTGTTCCATGTATTGAATAAGAGGTGATCCTGTGAAACCCATCAAGTAATTAAAGGCTAGAATGATGCAGAAGGGGCCCATGTTTAGGTTGCACAAAGCTTGACTATGAAAACAGAGCATTTAAGCATTTTCTCTGTAGGAAGACATTAATATGTCAGCACATGGCCAGTGGTGGGAAGGAAGTGCATCTGACTATGCATCATGCATAGAGTGGAGATGCCCCTCCACATGCAGACAGGCTGGAGAGAAAGCAAGGCTTCAGCCGGCAGAAGCCAGTCAATAGCCGGCTGTGAGCAGGTCAGCTCGCTCATCCTCTGGCCCTGCTGCAGGTCAGTGCAGCTCTGAGGTGGGAGCACACCTTGGGGCTGTGGTTAGCGCGGTTTGTGCCGCCAGCAGCTGCGGTCTGGCCATGCTCCCGCCCCGCTCCCGGCCAGAGCGGCCGTCAGCAGCCAGCCCTGCCAGCAGCCAGCTCGGGAACAGCAAAACCATCACTGACACTGACACACATGAGAAAAAGGAGGGGAAATGTCTCTCTTGACAGCCCTGTGGGACACAGCCACTTCAGCATCAGCCAACAAGTCAGTCCAACCTGCCTCCCTGTCCTGTCCAATGCTGTTAAATTAATCACAAAACATTTACAACAGAGACCAAAAACCTCCACTGCCAATGCCTTGCTGGTGTGGTTAACTATTCTCCTAATCCTACTGCGATGGCAGCACACAGGCTTGCTCAGAAGGCTGCTTGCTCTTATTTCTCTCTGGGGAAAGGCAGCAGATCTTTTTCCCCACCAATGGGTCCTGGAATACTTCCCTGCTATCTGGTATTACTGGGGCAAGGAGCTGATGGTGGCTGGGAGCTCTGCTATTCAACTCCACATGGAAAATTGTCTACAGGCAAAAAACAGTGCTTACAAAAGTCAAGTCACATCTATCCCTCACTCTCTAACCATGTTTATATTTCAATGTTTTTTCTGGATATCTCAAAAACATTGCATTTTCAATGTAAAATGAGAGTGAAGTCAACTGACTGGATACTTGCTTCGCATTTCCATCTCAATTTCAGTATTTCAGCATGTGAATACAGAAAAATTTATTTTTAATATGATGCAATAGAGTGATTTAATACTTGTAAGTGTATTTAAGACAGGCACAGCATTTAAATGCTCACCAAAAACTAAAAGTAGTGAGAAGAATGAAGAACAGAAGCTGCCTGCTTACTTCCTAAAATAGATTGACACGTACTTTCCTAAATAAAAAAACACCCAGGGATGCCTAAAATTTTTGGGATTAGGTGTAGTTTCATGCCTTTTATTCTGGAACTCTGCATTTACCTCACCCATTCTTCAACTGGTGGAGCACACATCAAGTATCCCTGAGAGACAAAGTGCTACAGTATACAGATGTGCCTATTTTGGAAGCAGTTGGATCACTTTTCCCTACGAGGTCAGGGTTTTCAGAGCAAAAGAATAGCTCTACTGTTTGTTATCCAGCTGAGAACAGCCTGGATTCCCTGTCTTGTTCAGTGCTGTAAATTTAACTGTAAAGAATAAAATCAGTCCCCCCTAATTTCAATTAGCAGTGAAGGAAGAGGAGAACAGGTAACATACTCTCCTATAATGACACTAAACTTCTTACAGTTATTTGCAACAATCCAAAGCTTATCATTGTTTGGCAAGCCTTTCCTTTATTCATTTACTTCATTTCCCCTTCTTTCACTGGACAGGAATTTCATGTTAAACTGGAAAAAAAATTTGAAAGTTAAAATTTCCATTTCCAAAAGACTATTTTTAATCATTAAAATAAATTTATATGGAGATCTTGGCTGGTTTTACCTCATAAAAACTGGTGGGCTTCATAAGGTATGCAGGTTTAAAGTTATTCTGTCTTACTACTTTTATTTTCCTCCTCTACCCTACTCATCTAAATAATTCTGTGAATACTTGCCTGTTCTGGTAGAAAAAACAAGATTGTTCTATTTTGGGGTCCTAGGCAGAAACAATTTAGAAAATAAGCTTTTAAATAGACTGTAATTATTTTGAGGATCCTCCAAGAGGATCAGAGGGACATAGCCAAAATCACTGGATGGAAATCCCAAGTTAATTTGGTACACCATCCTGAACCCATCACAAAATTCCCCTCAATCACTGCCTTTTTTCCCCATTCTGATATTTAGCCTCTGTATTTAAAGTTTTTGTCTCTGTGGTTACTGCAGAAACACCTAAAATGAGAGCAGCAAGGGCCAATACAGGAAAAAGCTTGGCAACCCAGAGTTACATGTTAGGTCATGAGGGCCAGCGTGCTGCCAACTTTTGAGTGTGTGAACTCCTTTTATTCCTGAAGCTGATGATACTGAGAAATTAATCTACTGTTTCCATCAAATTCATTTTTATTACACCCTTTCAAGCTTTGTATAATCCCTGTCACAGAATATCACACAACTTACTTATATCCTACTTTAACTATCAGTAGGTTTTGTTCTCCTTACTTCACTTTTAGGAAAGGGAGACACAGGGAAGCTAAAAATACTGCCTTAGGGCTGCCAAAGCAGCCTGTGGCAAAACAGGGACTGGATTTCTGCTCCCACACGTGAAGCCAGGCACACTCATCTGCAGCTGCACTGGATACTGCCTGCAACATTCCCTCAGCCACCAGATCAGCTCCAAGCTCTCCTCACCCTTGGACAGGAATGGGATCAGCAGCTGAACAGTGTTATGGAGCTGGAATCCAGGCTCACATAGGGTATGCAGCCAGCTGGAGCTGCTCAGGGGGGACAGACCCTTCCATGCACCAAAGGGAAAAGGGGAAAGGGAAAGGATGGCACCAAGCTCCTTACAAATAAACCAGATTCATCCCATCAGGCTGCAGGACCTGAACTGTTTGCAATTCTGCCTGTAGCTGAGAGCAGGTGGATGTGCAGCAGGAGGGGAACCACTGGAGACACGATTGCTCTGGAACCTTCAGATAAAAAATGACAGCCCTGGAGGGGTTTGTGGCACGTGGCGCATGTCCAGAGGCAACACTGGAGACTTACTTCTGAAACACGCTCCACCTTTGGGCAGGATGCAGGGCTCATACCTTCATATCTAAAAAGGTCCAATGAACATATCAGTGAACAAAGTGAAATGGAAAATAAAACCTTAGACTGCATAGCATAAAAGTTTGTAATTTAACCTGAAATTACAGAAAAAAATCCCACCATTTTATTTTTACCACTGAATCAGAACACAGGCTACGACAATTTTATTGGCAAGGGAAAATACATTTGTTGGAACTCTTATTCCTCTTTGATTGTCTATCGAGATCCATGGTCCACACTTAGATGTGAGAGTTCTCCAAAGGTTTTAAAGGTGTTGGGAGTGGGCAGGAGGGTATCACACTTTTCCTGAAGAAAAATAAAATGGAATGAAGGGAAAAAAATAGTATCTGCAACAGATAACTGTTTCTCATGAGGTTTTATCACTATTATGCATAATACATCTCTTAGTCCTAAAACAAGTGAGCCATGCTACATATGTTTGCATGAAATGAATGATAAAATACTTTTGAATATTACATGTAATATTGAGGGGGTTCTGCTAGCACATACTTCCATGAGTAGGCACCAATGGAATATGTCTAAAACAGAGAAAAAATGCTGGAAAAGATAAAAGTGTCAGTATTAATATCAGTAACTTCTAAACAGAAATGAAGATTTCAGAAACAAGTGTGTGCATAGGTACTTCACTCTATAATAAAAATAAAAGAGATGCTTCTGGTAAAAAAACATCTTTGGCAAGAAACAAATATGCCAATACACAACAGTATACTGCACAGGATTGAGAATACTACAGATTGCAGTTTACAGGAATTGTGTTTGGCTGATACTGCAGGTTCCAAAATTAAGTTGTTTATTCAAACTATTTATAATTTCAGAAAAAACTCTGATAAATGTAAGTGCAGTGGTAATACATTTTCATTACCCTGGCAATTACTTTACTGCCTATTCTAAGACAAAAATACACAATATGTATTTCTTTTGCATTTTTCTCCAAATTTTTCTTTCCAGTATTTCGTGATAAGGCCTGAAAAAAACCCTCAAAAACAAAACACACAAAAAAAACAAAGCCACCTTTTACTCCTTTTGGACTTTTCAAAAAAAAAAGCCCGTAAGTATTCCTACATTTCACATGGATTCTAAATGCTGTGATCTGTACCAACTCTCAGTTGTCCTTAAAGAATAGCAATAATAAACCTGCTGGGCACAGCTACAAAACTTTTGGATTTCAGTCAACCTTACATTTCTAGTTTCTCTTTCCTGCAATTACCTCTGGACTAAAAGACCACTAAGTAATGGCAATGTTAAGAGTTACAACAAGGAGAAAAACTTAGGGTAGCAAGAAATACATCCACCACCTTTGAAGGTAGCATGAAGTGTTCACTTAACAGTGGGAAAAATTAAGCCTAAGAAAAGGTTGTCTTGTGATACTGATAACATTCTGGAGGATGTCTCTTTGTTAATGTCTTTATTATTAAAAAAAAAAATCTCTTTGATGACTCATCCTAGAGCCTGAGGAGACACTTCTCCCTTGGTAATTTACCTTCATCACAACACCTAAGTAGTTTCTCACCTGTCAACACATCCAGAAGCTTTTAATGGCTTCCCAATGTTAGACAACAGCATTTATTTTAATTTTCACGTGCTATATTTTAATTGACTGAGTTTTTAGGAAGTGATGATAGGCTCATCATCATGAAGCCCCAACAATGAAATAAGCATAAAAAATGAAGTGATTACAGACATGACATTCTGGACTTTCAGTTTGGGGAACAGAGCAAGGCTGGTTATAAGGGAGGAAAAGAGGCACAGAACATCTGATCAGCCTCTATTTTCCATCTGTAGGCCTGGCAAGATAAAATCATCCTCAGAAAACCAAGCTGATGAAACTCATTTTTACTCTGCTGATCAAGATCACTAACCTACTTCTTTGCATGTCATAATTCTTCAATGACAAAAGTAATTTCTCATGCCATAAATTGTTGAAAAACCTTAAGAGTAAGAAAAGACACATAAACCTTATGGACACTTTCTGGAATTTTTACAGCTTGTTCCCTCCCTTTTCTCATGGCCTGTAGGTTTTGAAGGGAATGCAACTGGCATTGCTCTGGCTCCCTACTGCAGTCAGCTGGAGAGCTCAGCCACAAAGGCAACATCAGGATGGGATGGAGCAGGGCTACCACCTCAGGCTCTTCTGGAGAGCAAACCTCTCCAGTCCCAGCAGGACAGGCAATGATGGACCCTTGCTGGACACCCTCAAGCTCACAGGAAGAGAGGAAGGGTCTGACCCGGGATGTACAGCCCACCAGCTGATATGCACTCCTCTGCCCCTCCCCTGGGATGATGGGCAGTGGGTTCTGCTGTTCCTCCTGCAGGAGCACATCCTTGCTGCTGGCCAGTCCAAGCCTCAGCAGATTCAAATGCTGGTGCTGACAGCGGGCAAAAGACAAATCGTCTTGATTCACCTGCAAGGCTTCATGTGTAGGAGGCACCAGCCAGGAAAGAGAAGTTGGCATATCTTTTCCACACACCACAGTAAAGCAGGTGTAAGCAACAGGCTGAAACACCAATCTGACCCCCAGGTAGCATAGCACACACAGGAAGGCACAGGAGAATGGCAAAGTGTAGCTGTTGGCCTTACCCAGACAATACACTTAGAAATTATTCTTCACCCAGCTGGTACCTCAGCGCTTCATCACAACATGCAAAGTGCCTTGACTCTTTTACAGTCCCACCCCTTTTCCACCTTCCCAAACAAAAGCAGGTAAATAACCAGTCTAAAGAAGCTGATGGCTTCTCCAAAAACAGACCCAGTTTTACATTTAATGGTTCACTAAATAATTCCTGCAGCCAGTCAGATATTGAAGCATCAGCACCAAAATTTAGTCAAATGACTAAATCCTATCAATTATATCACTTGATATTGGGCTATTAGGATAATAACAATTGGTACTTAGGGAAACACACAAATGACTACCCATGATCAGTGACAACTATGAGATAGGTTAATTATGAATGTACATCATAACTTTGCCTTTAGCATGGTGTCACTCAGATTTAAAAAATGCAGCTTCCATCTAATACTATAAATCTAAGCACAGAAATTCTGCATTTTATACTTTCAAACACAGCAAATAGTCACAAGAAACAGATTACACACAAACTTACAAATTCTGTTTTAAGGAGTGGTCTTGGACAAAAGCTTTACATTTTACCTAACATAACAGAAATTTGTCAGTTGTCCTCAGGTACAAAAAACTCACGTAAGAGGCTCATGTTTTAAGCACATCACAACATTCAATTATTTTCAGCAGTACCTCATACAATAATATGTGCAACTTTGCAAAAAATCTCATTCTGTTTTCAAGACTGATTTTATATGATTTATAGATCTCTGGATTCAGAGCTATGAAATATTTTTCTAGACAGCTGAACTGCATTTATCAGAAAAGTAGGGGTATTAACCAAGACAATACCCAACATGACATAATCACATATGCAGCCTCCCATATCAATCAATTTCATTTCACAATTTCCCTTGGACAGTACAGACACACACTGTGCCATGTGCAAACCCGTCCCATGTAATTGCCAATTACCCTTCCAATCATGGCACACATCTGAGAGGGCCCAGGGAGGGAAACATTTCACATTTTGGCCATGAAATGTTCAGACTTTAAGCTATGATGTTGAATGGGGATTTACAAAAAACAAAGAATTGCTTGTGAACCATGTGGTACAGAACAACAGTCCAGCTAAAATAAACCCAAGCTCAGCAGAAGACACTCACTACACAGACTGCTTTGGCATTGCATTAAATTCTGCATGCTGTTCTATTTTGCAAGTTAAATTGGTTCTACTTAATTATAAGCAACAGGACACTATTAAAATAAAGGATATTGTTGTGTTGACATCGAACAAATATAAAAAGTATTCCGCTGAAATAGAGCCCAGATGTGCATGTCTGTCAGTGCACAGATGTGTCTTATATTGTGTGAGTAACTAAAGTTGTGCACAGAATTGTTAATTTGCAAACTCTGGACCAACACCATAACTTTTCCACTGCGGGACCATGTAAATGCCACCTCAGCCTTAACACAGGGTCAGCTAATCTTGATAATATCCTACTTGTGTTTTGTGCAGTTGCATTTTCTGCAGGTCTGGCAGCATCCAAAGTAGTGAATCCAGAGGACCAAACAGACCTTTTCCTCTGGCTTTCACATTGCCAAATCAATTCTTGCACCAGCAGCTCCTGTGGTATCAATGAGAAAGTTTTCTGGAATGCAAGGAAGGCATTTAGAACAAACACCTTTCAGTAGATGTATATTTTAGTGTGTATATTACCTTTGCAAAGGCTGTGGGAACACAAATAGGTATAAGGAAGTCACTTGCCAGGCTTGCTCCTTTAAAGATTTTATTTGAAGGCACTAAAAGGAAAACGTGATTTTTATAATGACAGCACACAGAAGCATTCTCACAAAACAATCTTTCTAATTTTTCACCTACGTGTTTTTTTGGCTTTGTCCTGTCACCATCATCTTCTTCGGTCTCCTTGATACTCCAGAAAAAAAGCTTTCCACATTTATAGCCTCTTTGACTACTCCAAAAATCAATTACATGGAAGCTGATATTATTAGCAGCTTTGAGGAAATGAGTCTGCACCTGGCAGGACAGAGGGCACTGAGCTACAATCACTACAAGGTTAGCAGTTGTGTGCCTGCACATCTCAGGGGCTACCATTCAAAGCTTTTCCATGCTCATGACACATCCAGTCCCTTTAAAATCACAAGCTCTGTCCCAATCAAGCACATAATTCCTGGAAAATGCATCAGAAATCAGCATCCACTGTTTGTTTGACCAGTGTGAATCAGAGCACATTTTCAAAGGCATGTTCCCAGAAAGATGGATCTACTTTTCTGCATGATTTGAACTATTATTTTGGCATTCTGAAGGGCGTGAGCCGAGACATTATTTAACCCAGTGACTTTAGGCACTGGTACAACATTTGCTGGATCACCAAGCTCCATACTGGGAAGTAAGGTTTAAAATAGCAATAGAAAGTCACAGACAGTAGGATTACATTGCGTAAGAATTAACAGCACCAGAATCCATGTCTAAGTCTTGTCCCAGCTGATATTTACCAGTAACAATCACGGAACAGCCCCTTCCAGGCTGGGACTGCCAGCTGGAGGGTCCCCACAACTGGTGGCAGTGGCCAGGACCAAGAGCCAACTCCCACAGCTGTTGTCCAGCTAAGCAAAACTTTAGTGCATGGTTCTAGCACTTAGTTCTTTCCCTTTTTCCGGACCTTTCTTCATGCCCTGCTTTCTACTCTGCCCCCTGGAGATGCATCATGCAGCCTTGACTCCTCAGAATCACTGTCACACAGCCTAGACTCCTCAGAATCACTGTGCCATTAAAAAACATGATGAAAACATAGACTTCCTAGCATAGTGTTAAACTTTTTACTTTCTTCTCACTTTCATTTATGCCTCTTGCTATTCCCTGCTTTTCTCTAAAAGTGTCCATGTTGATTCCAAAAAATGCAGCTGCTCTTAACAAAGATACAGCCCCAGTCAATACACTTCAGCAAAAAAAAAAAAGTTTCAATAAAAAGTTACTCATCATTTTCTCAAGTAAAGCTTTTACATTACAAGCATCTGCACAGCTTTAGTATTCCCTGCCTATTCTAATAAACTGCTAAAAGCACATGTGCATTTTCAGCTAAAAAAGTCTTCTGAGTTTTGGACACAATTAGTGCTTGCACATATATCTTGGCTTTATGGCAGCCAGAACTCATCCTTTTTTATTCTGCTAGCAGATAACTGACTTACCATTGCCATAAAAGGGACAAGCTTCAAGTACAATATGAAAATTCCTGGAATGCTTGAATCTACCCTCATGTAGCTGATTTTTCCCTTAATATGCACACTACGAATACAAACTATTAATGCACTAATTTCTCTTTAAACTTTTGTTCTAATTCTTGACAGTCCCATCAGCCCATACCACTATAATTTTTCAGCCTTATTTGGGTTTCATTACCATCTTAGGATATGTTTCAATGTTTTTAGATTAACAAATATTTCAACAGAAGTTTTCAGTAGAGTAGAAAACAAGTTTTCTTCCACTAGATAAACAAATGGACTAATAAGACCAAAAGACTTACAGTATCTAGTCAGCACATAACTATCCAGTGAAAATGGGCTAATTTGTTCTATCCCTTAGCTACAACTGAAACATTTGTCATGACTAAGAGAAAAATAAAAGCAAGAACCTTTCTCATTCTGATTTCTGTATACTAAACTAAGAACCCCATAAATCATCTACTCAAAGAGAACAAGCTAATAAAACTATTTATTTTCTACTAAGTTACTGATAATTTGCATGAAAGATTACATATTTCATTATGAATTTCCAATGTGAATTATCTATAGGAAGAATCCTCATGTAAAAATGGCATTGATCATTGACTATGATGAATCAGAACTCTTTCTCCCAGTAAACCATTTAGAAATGCTCTACCACATTCATTCCCCAGTGTTAAGACAACATAGACATGTGCAGAAGACATATTGAGAGGGCATCTTGACTGGAAGAAAGGTTGAAACCTCAGACCTCCCATGTAGCCAGAGAGATTTTAAATCCCACAGCAGCTGAGACACACATGGGCAGAGAGAAGGTTGGACGCTGGTGTTTAAAGGTAGTGGAGGATGTTACTTGCCTCAAATAGTATTTTTCTAGCAATGTTAGGGAACACCACCAGACTTCAGGCACCATTCAACAAAGTTTAACATCTAAACCTGATTTGTGGCTTTCATCTTATCTCAATGCAGAGACGAAGAACAGAGTTTGCAAACTGGAGCTAGTCAGCGCATCTCTTCCACTCCCACTTTTACAGTTGGGCAGGGATCTCCATGAGGGTGACAGACTTTACTTAAAAACTTTCTGTTCTGTAGTTGTAGCACTTGAAATGTTCTTTAATAAGGTATATGTTATCTACAGACAAGATAATGGATAGTTTGTACATGTGTCAGTCTTCTATAAAAAACTACATTTCTTCTGAATGCAAATGACCAAACTCACTTGATTTTTAAATAAAATATTCTAGTTTTTCCTACCAATCTTAGCGCATTAAACTAACTATTGGATTTATTTTATAACTCTGATAATTTATTCTGCTGGTTCCCTCTCAGCCACCTTAAAAATCTACATGTCAAAATGTGGTCTGTCACTGCTACAAGCAGATGAAAGCCACAAAAAGATGAAAGAAACTTAATTATTACTTTGCAATTTGTTTACTCCACACACGTGACAGCACTTTGTATTTTGTCCTTCACATTGTTCTGTTGAAGAAGCACACCCTTCCTCAGACCCTGCGAGAAAGAGGCTGTCTGCCAGCAGCAGTAAAGGTGAAGGCAGCGGATGCATACAGAGAGAAAAAAAGCATAGGAAAGGAGGGGAACACAGTATGATTAGTGATTCTCTTGAATCCAAACAAAGAAACCCTTTAGCTTACAAGAAATTTCATAAAAGTAGCTGAATAACTTTGCTAAAGACACAATTGCACATTTTGTAAATTAAGTTGGTGCATTCATGGCAAACCTTATGCCATTTATTTCAGAACATCTGTGAGAACAGCATTCTTTAGATATGAAGGTAGCATTTAAAAAAAAATCAAGAAAAAGGAAATCTATCGTTTTCCAGCTCTTCTTTGGCTTCCCTCATTTCATTTTCTGACATGTCCTTTTAATCATGAGGCTGTAAGGCAATCCAAGCCAAGCCAAAAAAAGGGATTTTTTTTGCCGGCTGTGAGGCTGACTCATCTCCACCCAAGCAGATTCCCAAGCTGCTGGGTTCCACGGCACCTGCTGTCTGCACCCAGGCCTCGGCACCTTGCACCAGAATGTGTGTATGCACTGATGTCACTCTGCTGGAACACCCCAGCACAGGTATACAGGACTACAGTTCTCATTGGAACCCATAATTACAGGTTTTAGATGATTGATAAATTGGCAAATCAGAGGTGAAAAGGGGCAGTTCCTACCAGCACCACACAAACACCTAAACTAAGAAGAGCTAATATAATATTAAGGCTTACAATGTCTTTTGCCTATGTTGGAAATATAATGAAAGCACACCATGTTAAGAGGTTTCCTAAAAAGTATGTATTTGAGATATTTTGAGACGTCAAAGTGGCAAAAAGTGAGCTGAACAGTGTATTGTAGAAGTACAAGGGACTGAAAGCTGAAGTGCTTTTGAACATCTACACTGTAGTTTTCTTTTTCAATTTAGAAAGTTTATTCAAGCTCCCCCTTCTGTAAGAGGATCTGTCAGAGATAAAGGAAGCCAGCTTTTCATCCTATAACTGTTTGTACATGCCAGAGGGTTAAAAAGGACTAGTTTTTGCACTAGTTATATTCTTTATGAAGAATACACTTGCCTATTTCTTTACTGTAACTCACCTCAGATTACAACAGCATAATGGCAGTGATTACATATTGATAATGTTTTAACTTGTCCTTTGTTTTACTGACACATTGTCCAAGACACTGCTATATAAAGACTCTTGAAGGGTTAATGCCACATACTTTTCTGCTGTATTAAATCACCAAGAATAATTCCAGCCAGTCACAAATCAGAGAAATCAAAAACTTATCTTCCCACACACATCATTACATTGCAGCAGCACTTTACACCTTCAACCACTCACTAAAGCCACAGGTTGCTCTTCCATTCAGGTCATAGCCCGTGCCCAAATTCTTCTCTTTGATCAAATCTTGCAAGGTGTTAAGGTGTTAAGTGTTTATGATGGGAGAGTCAGCGGAAATTCTGGGAAGGGTGTACTATGTAACTTTCAAACACTGATGAAGTAAGTCAATTTATTCTTGTGTAGAGGTTGTTGAATCTTCCTTTGTTTAGTCTAGTTCTATAAAAAGAACAATATTCCTAAGCCTATCCCTAAAGAAGGTTTCTGACATTTTAGAACAATAGTCTAAGCTGCCTGCAGCAGCTGTGCTACATTGCTCTACATAATCAGGGCAACTGACAGAATATACATCCCGCATAACCTCAGGCATTACACAAACTAGTGACATCCAGGATTATAAACACCAAGCAGACAAGTTGCAATGAAACATTGCAGTAGTCCTGCAGGCATTTGATACAAACACTCAGAAGAAAAACTTGTGCAGCTGAGGATGACAGTCCATGAACTTGCTTGCATATGCTGACACTCAGCAGGTTTAGGGACTGCGCTCACCAACACGGCTGGCAGCAGGCAGGTCTGTGCTTCCAAAATATCCTGCCCTTCTCTCCCTCCTCCAGCACCCCATGCCATGATGCTGTAGAAGAAGTGGCCAGAGGGAGAGGGGAAGTTGGCAGAAAGGACAACAGGTATAAAGACATTCCTTTGGGAGCAAGGAGTCACCAGGCCTATCCCCTTGTCCCCAAAGTGCCCATGCATTTTTCTGTGTATACATATTGAGTAATAACCCCCCCTGCTGGGACAGGTGAACCCATGCCCACCACTCCTCCACTTTCCCAGCAAGCAGTGCTGGCCACAAGCTGGAAGGCCACCCTCCTGCCCATGCTCTCATGACCCTCTCTGGTGCACCCTCAGCCACCCCAGGTCTTATACCTCTTCCTGACATCTTGCTCCTACAGGAGGAAAAGGGAGCACTGCACTTGTCTTCTTCGAGCTTCCGCATCCCACCATAGCCTGGCAGGGGCAACCAAACCCATTTCCTGTTCTTCTCTGAAGCCTTCTAGCCTGAGAGGAGATTTACTCATTAGAAATCATTTGTGTCTCCCCTTCTGGCCATATTTTCGTAATCAGAGTGCCCATATCTCCCTCCTGAATTAACACTTGCTAGGGTTTATTAAACATGCTCTTGCTATTGTCAAGTCCTTGAGGACATTCAGGGACAAGGGTGTCAGATGGCCTCAGGGTGTCTCAGCATCCAAGACATGGCAGTCCTAGACATGAACTGCTGCAGAAGGCAGCTGCCCAACCCTGCCTTACTCCATTAGTAAAAGCACACCCAAGTGCTACCAGTGATTCAGACTCAGTCATACAACTTCTCTTCAACCACATGCCAAAAGCCCAGGTCATTCTTTTTATCTACTCTAGGTTTATGTGCCCTGTACATCTCCATCTCAGTAAATCACATTTTTAAAGAAAAGAGAATAGAAAAATTGGTCAGATTAGCTGGAAGCAATTATATTCCTTTTGCTTTTGGCTTCTAACTGCACGTGTCAGAATGCACTCCCAAATATCATGTAAAAACAGGAGAGGTGATGCAAGGAAGGCATGAGGACAATACAGCAGAGCTGTCTCTGCCTGGCCACATACAAGACCACTTTTTATACAGGGCTTACCAAGGGACAGCAACCTCCTGGCCTCCCACCAATGCATCCCCAGTTGCCACCACACTCTCAGGTCAAACAGGACTACTGGAATCAGCACTGCCCTTGTGGAAAAATTTATGCATGCTTTTATCACTGTTTTGGCACACATTTCCCTACTAGCTCCATAGAGCTTGCTCTCACTCTGTCCCAGCACCCGTTTCACCAAGACTAAAAGCAGAAAAGGGAGATTGGTTGGGAACTTGGAGAGAATGCTAAACCCACTGCTGAGCAGTGGTGGCCAGGAGAGCTCCTCTCTTCCAGCAGTGCTTACTTGTGTGGAAGGTGACTCAACCCAGGGCTCGAGTGCAGCTGAAGATCTCACTGCACTGCATGCAGCACAAGGACCAGCACTGCAGCACGGACAGGGTACCAAACCATGAAACAGGCATTCCCAGTACTAATGTTAGGAAACAGACTTTCTCCAAAGGAAATGGCAGCCTGAAGAGTGTCAGAAATGAGAGCCCCTGCAGAGATCCATCAAAATAAGCTTCTCTTGTAACTGTCTCATGGGAGCAGTCTTTTATCCTGACCTGGAAACATCTTAATCTGCTGCCCTTCTTCCACTCTGCTCTCAATGTAACCTGAAAACAAATCTCCTGAGAAGAACGCAGAATGGCACAAAAACCCAGATTAGCTATAAATATTATTTTCATTATAATTTATCAAAATAAAGAACACTAAACTTCCAGAGTCACATCTGGAAGCTCCTTATAGTGCCACATATAAAACCAGCAGCAGCTGCACCGGAGCAGCTCCCTCTTTCTGTACTGAGACACGTGATCGCGACAGTAGCTGGCTCAGGGCTGAACTTTGCTACGTCAAATGCCTCTGTCAGAGCAGTCATTCCAAATCTCCTTGTATGTATTTAATCACAGCTATTTCAGAGAGAAAAAAAATTTTTAACTCTGTCAGCCCTGACAGACTGCGGAATCACCTCCACCAACACAGCATGAGCTGCTTCTGTCACACTTGCTTGTGCTCACAGGCATGGATGGTCTCAAGCCTAGAACAACCACTTTGCACATATGAAGAAACATTTACTGTGAGGGTGACTAAGCGCTGACACAGGTTGCCTTGAGGGATTGAGCAGTCTCCATCCTTGGACATATTCAAAACTCAGTGGGACACAGCATTAAGCAGCCTGTTGTAGCTGTCCCTGCTCTGAGCAGGAGGTTGGACTAGATGATCTCCAAGGTGCCCACCAGCCTCACCAATTCTGTGATGAAGGCCATGGTACAATTAATACGACTGTGGCTGCACAACTGCCATTAAAATAACAAAAAACCAAAAGACTAGCCAATAAAAGCTACTTTGGGGAAGGAAGAAACCAGCATAATTTTTTTTTCCTGCAGAAAAGTGGTTGTTTCATTCAGCCTATTGCAAAGAGTACTGCTACAACCTTCCTTACCACACAATCTTCTGCTAATACAACCACTCTTTAAATGTAAACAGTGGGAACACGTTCATCTGAGGACAATGTGAGCACTGGGTCAGCCCTGCCAGCTCTCCAAAAGCAGAAGTGGTGCTGCCCAGGTGTAGAGCGCTTCACATCGCCCTGCCACAATCATGCACAGGCATCAGCCCAGCTCAAGAATCTCCAAAGAGCAGCCTCTGGATCACCACACACACGTGGTATGGTGCAGGCTAACAGCCATCTCCATCACCTTTTGGGTGGCTGCTAGTGACAGGCAACAGTGTGGAGCTGGGGATAATGCCACCAGAACTGAATTAACTGAAAGGCCACCCATGTACAGCTGAAGGTTTATCTAAGGCAGTAAAACTGCAAGGAGCCCAACTTCCACTGCATACTTGTGTTTTCTGGTGGCACTGACAAGGAACTGGAAAGCTGCAGTCAGCTTAACACACAAAGAATGGTTAATTATGGGAATAGCTTTGTAATATAACTAACAGCTTCAGGTTACATTTTAAGAAATCTTGATTTTAATGGAATAATTTATCCAGCACATGGCTAGATAATTCTAGAACAGAGCCTCTTCACAGTTGCCACAGAAGACCTCAAATTGTACAACTAATACTAAAGTTTGTATCTTCTTTCAATAAGCACCTCATCCCTACATAGTTTTGTGTCTTTGACTGACAGTCATGGTTCACCCAATGACTTCATTTTACAGCACAAGGTGGAAATGTATCTCACAGATAGGTATTTTTATCTCTAGATATACCAAATTCAGAATTCAAATGTAAATAATTTACTTCAAAATACTCTAATTAATTAAAATTAATTACAACCTTAAGGGAATACAGTTTAATAAACTTAATGACAAGTGCTGGGTGAATTGCCTTAGAGGATTCACCAATGAGTGATTTATTGCAATCACGGTAAGCCTGATATTATCAACCTAGGAGCAACAGACAAGACATCAGAAGTTCAGTGCATTGCTTACTTCAGTTGATTCAATACATACATACCATCCCACTGGTCACACAGAGGTGTGAAAATTCATTATAGGACTTCATTTCAGCTGAAATTGCAGAAAAGCTTAAAATAACCTTTCCCATACCTCCATTGTTGACTGAAATGTTAATGCAAGATCTTACATTTGTAGCAGGAAGCATGACAAAAAGCCATGTGTCTACAGCTACTGAAAAGTTTTCTGCACTCCTGAATTTCATTAATACAGTATCAACCTAACCAAATTCAAGGAAACAAGGAGACACAAAAAGATAACCTAATACAAATTATTGTGTCAACTGCCCGTTACTTAGACGTACAGAAGGAACAGCCCAAATACTTCAGCAGCGCCAGCAAAGAGAGTCCTTTAGACTTAAGGACAGCTAATAGCTATTATCACAGTGATAAAATTAGCTCCCTTAGCAAAACTTTCAGACTACTTGCATGCTTTCGATTTTACAAAGTCTATGCCACAATCTAGTTCCATCCGGAAAGATGCCAAAATTCAGCTTTAACCATTAACATTAGGATCCTTCGCAGTCCCCAGTCTACCGCCCATCGCGGGGGTCAAAGGCAGCGTGCACCGCACTTTGAATCCAAGCAGCCAACTCTAAACTGTTATTAATATAAATATTGTTTCTTTTTTACTTTTTAATTATTATTCTTTTTCACCGTGGCAACACAGCTTGGTACTTTTCAGCCCCGGGTGGGTGCGTGCTTTCTATTCCCTCCCCAGTCAGCGGCGCTCCGTGCCGGGCCGTGGGAGAGCGCTGCGGGGCCCGTCCCG